>NC_056725.1:720190662-720228162 GCF_019279795.1 Protopterus annectens | reverse complement strand
GACAAGAGATGGATAAACGTTCACTTAAACTGGGCCACTGTGATGCATTCAAACATATCTACCATAATAATTCATTTCTTTCCAATTAAAGTGACCATGGCCCACCTCTTTCATCTATCTCCAGGACATCAAGTATAATAAATTTAAATGAATAGTCAGGTCTTTCCATACAATGCTTGGTGAGAGCATTCATTTATTTTTTTATTCTAATGTTACTAAGATGTTCATGCACTCTATTTTTAAATTTTCTTTTGGTTTTGCCTATGGAGAAAAAGGGGCAATTTGAACATAGTGCGCAATATACCACCCTCTCTGTGTAACAATTTTTTTTTGTATTCAACTTAATCTCCATTTTATTAAACCTAACACAATTCCCTTCCAACATATAGGAATAAAAAGCACAGGCTCCACATTTTTTCATCACCCCTAGTTGTTGGCCCCCCTCATTAGATTCTAAAATACCTTTCAAGTTACTTCCCCATTGATATACTATATTAGGCTTTTCACCTACACAGTCTCTAACATCCTTGCCACTCAACATAATAGCCCAATTTTTAAATAAAATATCAGCAATCTCCCGGCTATTTCTGTTAAAGGTAGTAATAAAAGCACACAAAGTAACCAGCATCTACACTCATTATTTCAACAAAAGCTCATTACCCTGTGGTATAGTATCCTCTACACTAGCATCAACCCCGTATATAGACTGAGATCTATTTAAGAGGGGGAGAAAGTAACCACTTTCATGCTTATTAACAACATCAACCATAATTTCATTAACTAGACTTATTGGATAACCTCTTTTAATAAACATCCCTTTCAAAACTTCACATTCATCTAAGAATGTCTCAGACATGCTTACTATCTGGGCTGCTCTAATAAATTGTCCGTTGGCAACCGCCCTCTTCTGTTTATAAGGATGCGCATTCTCATAGTGCAAAAACTATTAGAATAAGTCTCATTTCTATATATTTGGGATAGAAAGACCTTATTAGGAGTGTCTTTCATCAGCCATACATCCAAATATGACATTTCCTTATTATTAAAAGTATGCTTAACGACAAGCTCCATATAGTCAAACCCATGTCAATTGAACATCTGTAAAAGTTCTTTATGAAAGCACAAGTTTGAAATTAAGCCCATTTAAGACCCATTTAAACCAGGACACTGTGATACATTCAAACGTATCTGCCAAAATAATTCCTTTCGCCAAGAATTGTATGGAAAGACCTGACCATTCATTTAAATTTATTATACTTGATATCCTGGAGTTAGATGAAAGAGGGGGTCCATGGTCACTTTTATTGGAAAGAAAGGAATTATTATGGTATTAGTGAACCATTGCATTAAGTAAACAAATATGATTATGTTTGTGTGTTTAAGAGTATTGAACAACAGGTGTTTAGCATTAAAAGCAGGAAATTGAAAAAAAAAAATAGAAAGAGCTAAGACTGAGTATATGGCCATAATATTGCTTACCCCGAGCCCCCTAAGTCCCAAGGTTGCATGTGGGGGACTGTATGCAAATATAGTAATACTACGATGGGATAAAAAATATTTATATAGTTCCCCATTTTTCAAATGTTGCCAGATGTATATTAATTATATTCGTTTCTTGGATGATATTTTTATGTTTTGGAATGGGCCTGAGAGGGAGATTAGTGTCTTTTTTGAATACATTAATCGAACTACCTCTTTTTTAAACTTTACACATACTTTTAATAACAAGGAAATTTCATATTTGGATGTATGGCTGGTGAAAGACACTCTTAATAAGGTCTTTCTATCCCAAATATATAGAGAGGAGACTTGTTCTGATAGTTTTTTGCACTATGAGAGCACACATCCCTATAAACAGAGGAGGGAAGTTGTCAAGGGACAATTTGTTAGAGCAGCCCAGATGGTGAGCATGTTTGAGACATTCTTAGATGAATGTGAAGTTTTGAAAGGGATGTTTATTAAAAGATGTTATCCAATAAGTCTAGTTAATGAAATTATGGTTGAAGTTTTTACTAAGCATGAAAGTGGTTACTTTCTCCCCCTCTTAAAATACATCTTGGTCTATTTACATGGTTGATGCTAGCATAGACGATACTATACCACAGGGTAATGAGCTTTTTGATGAAACAATGAAGGTAGATACTGGTTACTTTGTGTGCTTTTATTACTACCTTTAACAGAAATTGCCGGGAGGCTGATGATATTTTATTTAAAAATTGGGCTATTTTGTTGAGTGGCAAGGATGTTAGGGTCTGTGTAGGTGAAAAGCCTAATATAGTATATTGAAGGAGTAGTAACTTGAAAGGTATTTTAGAATCTAATGAGAGGGGGCAGCAACTAGGGGTGATGAAAAATGTGGAGCCTGTGCTTATTATTCCTGTATGTTGGAAGGGAATTGTGTTAGGATTAATAGAATGGAGATTAAGTTGAATAAAAAAAAATTTTATACATAGAGGGTGGTATATTGTGCACTATGTTCAAATTGTCCTTGTTTCTACATAGGAAAAACCGAAAGGAAATTTAAAAACAGAGTGTATGAACATCTTAGGGACATTAGAATAAAAAATAAATGAATGCTCTTGCCAAGCATTGTATGGAAAGACCTGATCATTCATTTAAATTTATTATACTTGATCTCCTGGAGTTAGATGAAAGAGGTGTTTCATGCTCACTTTTATTGGAAAGAAATGAATTATTATGGCAAATATGTTTGAATGCATCACAGTGGTCCAGTTTGAATGAATTTTTATCCATCTCTTGTCTCTTAAAACTAAAGGCACTAGGGAGATAATGCTGTATATTAGTGCTTTTTTGGGTAAGAATGTATATATTATTGTCATTGAAGTATGGGATTTAGTATGTACATGTATATACAAGTATATGTGTAGGTATTGATATATTAGTTTAAATATTTAACTTTGTTTGATTTATAGATAGGGTAATTTTAATATATATATAATAATATATATTTTAATAGTGTGTAGGCTGATTAATATTAGGTTCAGTATGCATTTATTAGTATAAATGTATGTGGGGTATTTTGAATAAGGGGTTATGGTTGTTTAAATATTTATGTGGATAATTTGTTTTTGATTATGGTTTTGCATATGATTGGTTGAGTGGAGGGGGTGTGTTGATTTTTGAAATGCTTTAAATTGTGGTATTATGTATTAGGTTTTATCTGATGAAGTCTCTGAATGAACAGGGGCAAAAGCACTTATGTGTGTTTTGCCATTAAATGCTCACACTTCATTTGTGGATTTATCTGTTTTACTTGGATTCATCCATTCTACTTGGTTCACCTTCCATTTGCCAGAATACCTGCTGGTTTTTAGTTTTGGTAAGCAGGTTTATGCTTCAGCAACTTCATATTGTGATTCCTGAACTACCAGGCACACTTCACCAGACTACAGATGGACTTATTCAAGGAACTCTCTAGCTCTATCCCAGGATCATGTCTGCTGAGGAACAGAAAACCTTTTCCTCCAGGATAGCAAACCTACAATCTATATCAAATGCGTCCATGCAGGTTAATCTCACATGCTGCAGAAGGTACCTCAAAGGCTGTTGGTTTGGGCATTGTCATACAGTGTCTTACCTGGATGCAGCTTTGTGACTTCATGCAACCCTTCAAGCTGCCCTTCATTGATGCCCCTTTTGATGGATTGTCATTATTTGGCCCTACAGCTAAAGAGACTCCCTCCAATAGTGATTAAGATGGAAAGACATTGTCTGCCATTGGAATCCATTTTTCTACCCCACAAAGACCTTTCTCGAGGAACCAGTGTGATGGTAAGAAGATGTGGTTCAAAAAGTCTCAAGGTCCTTTTTAAGAATCACAGGGAAATTTTCCCCCAGAAGCAGAGGGGGAAACAACTACGATGGTAGACGTCACCCTCATAGCAGAGTGGGTATACAGAATCAAGGATCTCGAGATTCGTTCTTGAACAGATCCTTTCAGCGCTCCTGAGAAGTTGCCAATTGTCCTTCTATGGAGGCAGTCAGGGGTGCTTAACCTTAAACCTAGACACCTGGTCAGCCATCACAAATGATCTTTGGGTACAAAGGCCATATCTAGAGGATATCTCATCCCATTTTTACATATCCCCAAACCAAAGAAAAATCTCCCCGGTGTCCTACCCAATTAGAGGGAAGCAGCAGCATTAGAAATGACAAAACTGCTAGAAAAAAAGAGTCATCCAGAAGATCCCAGCAGACCAAATCAGATCTGTAATCTACTCGAGGTTCTTTTGCCAGTTTTGCAACTAACATTCCTGAACAGGTCAGTAAAGAACTCAAAATTCTGGATGGTCATGGTCCAGTCCATTTTACCACTACTACAAAAGGATGATTGGATGTGCTCAGTCGACCTTCAGGATGCATACTAACATATCAAAATAAAGATGCTCCAGACGATTTCTCTGCTTCTGGCTTGGAGCCAGTCATTCTCACTTCAGAGTACTCCCCTTTGGAGACACCACAGCCCACAGGGTGTTCACTAAATGCATGGCAGTAGTAGCAGCTCACTTAAGACTGCATGGATTCAATGTATTTCCTTATCTAGATGACTGGATCCTGACTGCATCAACCAGGCATCTACTAATACAAGCCAGAGATTATCTGCTACATCTAGCCGCCACTTTCAGTCTCACAATCAACATGCAAAAATCTCAACTACAGCCTGTACAGAAGATAGATTTCATAGGACCATATCCGGACACAGCCAATTGTCTAGCCTACCTACTTCCAGACAAGATTTCCACATTAAAATTGCATATCAGACAAATTCTGGCTATCCCAACACCCACAGCTAATTTAGTCCTCAGAGCATTAGGTCCAATGGCTGCCAAAATAACACTCATCCCAACAGTGCAATTGCACATAACAATTCTGCAATGGACTCTGGTGGTCTAATGGTCCTTACATCACTTCCCACTGAATCATGTTATAAAGTCATTCTGAGTGTGCAAGGACTCTCTTATATGGTGGCTCCACTCGGAAAATGTAGAACAAAGATTTCCCTTTGTTCCTCTTCCCCAACACCATGTTGACCACGGACACCTCCTAATTGGGGAGGAGGTGCATTTGCTGGGTCGGACGGTCCAATGCATGTGGTCAACACAGGAGACCAATTTGCATATCAGTGTTCTAGAGATGAGAGCAGTGTTTCTAGTATTGTAGGCCCTTCAGACCTTTCTCCCTCTAGGTACTATTGCAATACAATGGACAACATATCAGTAGTATGGTACATCAACGACCAGAGAGGAACTAGATATTACTCACTGTGTCAAGAAGCAATGTGGGTTTGAAAATGGATAATTTCTTCCAACCACTTCCTAACTGCAATGCACATTCCGGGAAGTCCAACATCCTAATGGACAGGCTCAGCAGAGTTATCCTGATGTCTTATGAGTGGTCTCTAAACCAATCAGTGGCAAACATGATTTCCACAAATGGGGTCAACCTTGCTACGACCATTTAGCATTCCCTTCCAACAATAAGTGCAGCAGGTTTTTTGCCCTGATCCCTCTTCAGGGACAGTCACCAAAAGATGTTGTTTGTCCCTACAGTCTTCTTTATGCTTACTCACCCCTTTCCCTCATCCCCAAGTTCCTCTAACAAGCATAGAGTTTGTAGAACAGAGTGATCCTTGTTGCTTCCTTTACTTCTTGACAGGTCTGGTTTCCCTTCCCTTCCTTTGGTTTCATCTAATATGCCCTCCATGGACACTGGAACCAAATCTAGATCTCCTGTCCCAGTCATCAGGGCATATTCACCTGGATCTTCCAGGACTAAAACTAACTGCATGGTTTCTACAGTTCCAATTATGGCTAGAAATAATAGGCTTTCATCCCTGGTTCAGAAGATTTTGATATCCTGACATAAAGCTTCTGCCAGAAAAATCTATAAGAGCAAATGGAAAAGGTTCTGTATATGGGCTCAGCAAAAACACTTAAACTCCTTCACAGTTCCTATTCCAGCAGTTTTAGATTTTCTTGCTTCAATTTTCTTAGATGGAGCAAGTTTTGAATTATCACACTGGAGAAAACTCAACATCACTTGCTTCATCAAATTGTGTAAGACCTTTCTTAGGAGTACCCTCTTACTTAGACCTCCTATAAAAGACCTCACTCCTCCTTGGGACTTAACCATGAACTTACAAGCTCTTGTTCATCCCCCTTTGGAACCCTCAGCTAAAGTAGACTTAAAATGCCTTTCTTGGAAGACTGCATTCTTGGTAGCTACTATTTCAGCTAGAAGAGTATCTGAATTGCAGGCACAGTCATCCAAACCTCCATACTTGATTTTTCATAAAGACAGGGTGATCTTATGTACTAATCCTTCCTTTTTACCCAGAGTTGTCTCTGAAAACCATATCAATCAAGTCATCAACCTACCAGTATTCTTTCCAAATTTCCAAAACAAAGGTGAATATACTATTCATTTTCTAGATGTTCATAGACAATTGTGTTTTATTTAGATAGGACAAAATCTTTCAGAAAATATGACCAGCTTTTTGTTTCCTTCTCTAATGTTAGAATGGGAAGGTCGGTTTCCAAGACTACACTGGCCAAATGGATAACCCATTGCATTTCCTATGTATATTCTTCCAAAGGTATTACACTATCTAAACATTTGAAAGCTCATTCTACCAGATCAATGTTTACATCTCAGGCCTTCTGGTCCAGAGTTTTCTATTGATGACATTTGTGCCGCTGTTTCTTGGTCAAACTCCCATACCTTTATTACATAATACAAATTATATATTATTTCAAGACATAGAGCTGCTTTTGGTTCCGTAATGCTCCAGAATATCCTTCCATGAGGGCCACCAGAGGTTATTATAGCTTATAGCTGGGGATTCTGTCCCACAGGTTGAGGAATGAATGAAAATGATAATCTCAGCTAAAGAAGTTATGTACTCACCATAACATTCCAGCTGTGTTGTCCATTTTCATTCTTCCTTAACCTCCCCCCTTCCTTCCCCCTGTCCATGATTATGAGACACCTGATGGATATGCCTATAGGAACCATGTTATTGTTTGAGCTCCTGAACTTTATGCAATCACTTTCTATCAGTTGTTCATAATCTGTATATAAATGAAGTTATACTGTAAATATGTTAGCAGCAAACTCGATCTGAGGTATTCTGTGGGTATTATGTGTAAGGGAGGAGCTCAAGAATTGGATCTTAGAGCTACGGAAAGTGTATTTGCATCTGATGTACAAAAACTAGTGATCACATTGATTTATTTATATAGCTGATATAGAAGTTAGTTGAAATACTTTTATGTTTACTGTGACAGATTCACTAAATAATATATGTAAATGTGCATGATATGGAAGATTTGTGTAAGTCAGTGCATATACTGTGTATTTATATGATTGTAATGTTGTTACATTGTTGGATTATTAATTATAACAAAAATCAAATATATAGAGAAAAATGTCACTAGCAACAGCTTATTTATATAAAGTGTACTAATATGTATGTTGCCTACAGATGTAGTTTGTATATATACATATATATATATATATATATATATATATATATATATATATATATACACACACACACATTTACTCAGTGGGTAAAGTTATGTTTTCCTTTATCTGGTTAATATATGCATCTAGGACATGCAACACTGACATTTACACATCTTTGGGTTTTACATGTGTAAGACTACTAACAGTATAATCACATATAGGTATACATATAATTATCTACTAAAGTAATCATATTTTGTTTAGATAATAAACATATGTATGTGTATGTACATATGCAATTGCTTTACTATGGTAGGTAGGACATAATCATTAGTCCATACCATAGAGTGACATATGGATTAATGCCCAGCTTAGTAAGTTAATCTATGATTCCAGAATGGGGGACTGTGTCAAAGGCCTTGATGAGGTCCAGATAGGCTGTGTGGACCACCTTACCCTCATCCACGGCTCTGGAGACTGATTTGAAGAAGTCAAGCAGGTTCAGGAGACAAGATCGGCCCTTCACAAACCCAAACTGGGTGGGGTCTAGTGTTTGAAGGTTGCCAATGTATTTGTTTATAAGTTCCATGATAATACATTCCATGGCCTTGCAGATCAGGCTTATCAGACTGATGAGGCAGTAGTTCCCAGGATTCAAGGTGGATCCCCTCTTGTGGAATGGGATAACTGTAGCTGTGCGCCACTCAGTTGGAATGAAGCCTAAGGTGAGGGTATGAGTAAACATGACACTAGGTGAGGTGCCAATTCATTTTGTAGTTCATGTAGTACACAGCCCGGGATGTCATCTGGTCCCATGGATGCTGTATTCTTAGCTTTGGAGAGTGCATTTTTACCTGTGTGGCTGTTATTACCAGAATCTGGCAATCTTCCAGTATTGAGATGGGCCATTTAGGAGGTGAGAGGGGGGTGAAGTTGGCACTGATTCGATCTGCCAGGATATTGGCAATATCCTTGGGATCAGTATATTTAATGCCATTCTGTTGTAGCTCAGAGCAGATCTGAGCATTGCCATTTAGATTCTTGACATAGTTATAGAATGCCTTGTGGCTGTCTTTGGAATCTTTGGCAATTTTATTTTTGTAACTAGCTTTGGAGGATTTTATGAGGGATCTCAGCTTCTTACTAAGGCTGGTAAGACAGATTTTTGCATCCTGGGATTTTCCTCTTTTCTGCAACAGTTTCTTCCTTTTGTTGTAAAGTTTGTTTATGGCAGGGGACCACCATATTGGCTTCCTTTTTTTTAGAGGAGAGCATCTTGATACTATTTGGGATAGCACAATTCATGCATGAGTGGATGTGCTCATACAGTGCCTTAGTGTAGGACTCAGCAGTCGAACTTTTCAGTTCCCGTCTGCATGGGTGTCATGAAGTTTGTCAGTTCTGACTTGAGTAGCATGAAATTGGCTTTGGAGTTTTTTTATGGAGGTTTCCTTACTGGGGGATGGGGGTGGGATGTGGATGTTAAGGGTGATTAGCTTATGGTCTGACCTGACCAATGAGGGGGTGACCATAGGTGTGTAGCATCGATTTCCCATGTTAGTGATGACCAGGTCTAGGATATTGGAGCCCCTGGTGGGACTATGGATTAGTTGATCCAGGGCGTTGGAATTTATGAATTCCAAGAACAGTTGGGCAAAGGTGTTTGTACACAAGTAGTTTTCCCAGTTAATGGCAGGGTAGTTGAAATCACCCAGTATTAGGGTGTTTGGTTGTATCTTAATATTTTCCAGTATGTTTAGAAAGGTGTAGTGAGAATCCTGGGGCATGGTGGGGGATACTATGGAAAAAGTCCCTTGTAACGCCCCAAATTATTAACACTATTGATGATTCAAATGGACTATACATAATTACAAATATTCAATTCAATAATAAGTTTCATAGCTATTTTTTACTGGATTCCTGGAATATGAGATATAGTAGCAAAGGTTCATTTAAATATATTATTGAGCCATTGGAAGAGTAGTTAAACATTAGTTGGTGACTTTAATTGTATAACTAGTATAGATGACACAAGTAAGCAAGCAAAATTAGAATTCCAGGTCCATCCAAAATGTTGAAAATATGGATTAATAATAATTACCTGACTGACTTAATAACAAAAGCAGAAGATAAGTTATTATTTTTTTACTTATTTTTCTTATGTACATGGGAAACATACTTAGATTGACAGGATTTATATTTATGTTGATTTATTCAGTAAAGTTCATTATTTTAAAATAATTTCTTGCCCTTTATCAGATCATAATTTTATTTATTTATTTATTTGACATTTGTTTACCAAGATGGTCTAACTAGGTCAAAATGAACCCATTTTCAGTGGAGGCCTGGGAGAAAAACTCCAATTACAGACTCTAATGTATAAACATTTATAAACAGGGAAACATAATAAATAAAAGTGAAATAACATGAATGTACAAACATTATAGGTTGTGCAACACAAAAATAAAAGTGAATACAAGGAAACACAAAATAAAAGGTACCATATGAGGAGGCAAATGCTTAGAATAACAAAATGTAAAAAGGTAAAAACTATATATTTACATGTATTGCATAATATTAGTATTATATTATATATTATATTATAATATATTAATAACCTTAGTCTTAATTATTTCTTTTCTCTTCTGCTTCATTTCTGGGTATGGTTAGTTGTAGAGAGGGATATAAGGCAGTATGATGGGAGACAGAAAGCAAGAGAGGAGTTGGGAGAGAGTTTTGGGAGAGAATATAAGGTGGTATGATAGGCAAGGGATAGCAGCAGACTGGGGAGTGAGTGGGGAGAAATTAGCCAGGATCAGAGCATGGGCACAGGAGTTGTTTAAGTGCGGTTTTAGAGAGGTTTTGAATGCTACTAGGTTATAAATACTTCTTGCAGATAGTGAGAGTGAGTTCCATGCTTTAGCTACTGTGTGAGAGTACAGGATTTGTCTAGGTACTTTAGAGGGTTTGGAGATAGTGAGAAGTTTCTTATCTTCAGACCTATGGGTTCTGTTTGGGTTCTTGGGTTTGATGATGTTGTTCTGAACTGGGCAGTCTAGGGATTTGTAGAATATGTTGTGTAGTGCTAGCAGATGCACAAGCAGTAGGTGACTGGGGAATTCTAGCCAGTTTATTATTTGTAAAGATGTATAATGATGTGTACTAGTTTTAGAGTTTGTGGCAAACTTGGCCACTTTTTAGGAGATCTGTAAGTTAGTGGTATAGAGGCACCATAAAGAAGGGTTAGAACATTTTGACAAGTGTAATCCTGGTTGATGAGTTTATGTAATGTTTGTTTCTGTAGATTATACTAACATTAGTTTTTTATATTTTGTTGAACATGGTGATCAAATTTTAAGTGATCATTTATGATAACACATAGCAGTTTAGTATGGTGTACTGTTTCAATAGTGGTGTTGTCAGCTGAGTGTATTTTAAATTGATTTAGATAGCTAGCACAGTTTTTGGGCTGGAAGAGAAGTAGTTTAGTTTTATTTTAGGGTTAAGGAAGAGCCGGCAATTAGTAAGCCGGAATTCAAATGCAAAAAAATGTCTGTTGCATGATGGAGAGAAGATGGGATAGTGTGAGAAATGTGCAAATAATAGTGGAGTCATTTTCATATTGAATGAGAGTTCCAGTAGAAGAAGCACTGCATAGGGCATTTGTGGGGTTAGGTAGAAAGTGAGGGCTATTGTCTGACCATTTTACTGCTTGTTTTCAATCATGTAAATAACTGTTGAACTGTTGTAGGGTGGGAGGGTAAGGCCTAAGTTAGAGAGCCTGTCCAGAAGTAGGGAATGTGAGATGGTGTTGGATGCCTTTTAAAGGTCAAGAAATAGAGCAGATACAAAGTTACCCAAATCTCTGGCTATGTTTACAGATTCAGTAAAGGATAGGAGGGCTGTTGATGTGCTGTGGCCTGGCTAGAAACCATGCTGGGTATTTGAAAGAAGGTTGTTTTATAGCAGGTATTTCACAAGTTGTTGATGAATTACATTTTTTCTAGTATTTTTGAGATGGGAGCAAGTATGGCTAAGGGTCAGAAGTTAGCAGGGTCAGTGGAGTTACGCCCTTTGTGAATGTGAATGATATGGGACTTTTTCCAAAAGGTTGGCAGTAATAGATTCATAGATTAGTACTAAGCTAACTGCCCTTGCGAGCCATTTTAAGCCTAGCCAATTATCCCTTGTGAAATTCAAACCCTGCACCTTGTGTTTGTAAGGCAAACACCTTAACCATTAGGCCACCCTCCCAACCCCTCCCAATAATGATTATGAAATAGATTGAGTAAGCAAGATTCTGATGGGGTAAGCTATGGACTCAGCAGATAACTTTATGTATAGAGGAGGGAGGTTGCCTGCAGAGGTAGGGCAGTATTTAAGTTTCTGCAGTATTCTTTTTATGAGGCTAGTAGGTATTTGGTAGTAGAGATGAAGTGGCCAAGTTCATGGAAAAGAGATTTTGGGTCATTGAAATGGAGAACGTCAGGACCAGATGAAGGGGCACTGCTATGGGTAATGTAGAAGGATGAGGAGGGAGGGCTGATATTAGGGGTTTTAGTGATCAGATCAGCTATGGAGTTTATAAAATGAATGTTAAAGTCATTGGCAGTTTGAGCATGAAAGGCTGAGTGAAGGGCAGTGGTCTTTTTTTATCCTGGTTTAAATAGTCTTGTGAATGAAGACCAGATTTTTTTAGGATTAATTTTGTGCTCCTGTTGTAGGTGGGTGCAGTAAAGTTGTTTATCCTTGGCAACCTGTCTTTTTTGCTTTGAAAAGTATTAGATCTTGTTCTCTTTTACTATACTTTCAGAGATTCTAGACTTCATCCCTTTTTTCATTAAATTTTATATTCCTTGGTTAGCCATGGGGCAGAGTTTTTTTTTTATTATTTTAGTGCGTATTGTTGCTAGTGTGTCAAGTAATTTTAGGAAACAGTTGTCAAAGTAGAGTACAGCATCATCTAAAGGCAGGTGTTTAAGTGGTGACCAATTTGTTTTATGAAGTAGTTCATTGAACTTGTCTTTAGAGAAGTTAGTTCGGTTGAAGACAGATTTTAGGGTGTATGTTTTTGGTAAGAGTGTGTTAGATCTGGTGTCAAAAGCAAGTAAGTGGTCACTTAGTGACTTAGGAAATGTGCCAGTGGACATAATGTTAGAAGGATGTGATACCAAATCCAGTCTAAGATAGATTGATGAGTGTAGTGTTTATTGTATCCAGTAGGGCAGTTAATGAGCTGGGAAAAAATCATATAGGTTGATGCCGTTTATAGGTAGTTGTGATGTAAGCTATTGCCAGTCTATGTTTACATCTCCTAAAATAATAGTCTCATGTTTAATAGTTTGGGTGGCCCAGGATAGAATGTCTTCCAGAACAGAAGGATTTTGTCCTGGGGAATGTAGAGAACAATAATGCAGATTTGTTTGTTATTATTAAGACTTAGGAATGATATGAGCATTAATGCTGTAGAAAAAGTAGGGGTGTAGTTAGTATATGGTGTAATATTAAGGATATCAGGGTAGAGTAGTACTATGCCTCCACCTCTCTTATGGTTTCTGTCTAGTCTGATTATGTTGTAGTTGGGAGGTATCAGTTCAGAGTCTTTTATGTTAGGCTTTAGCCACATTTCTGTTAGGGCTAGGATATCAGGTTTGTATTGATCTATCCAAGCATGCAAGGGGGATATTGTATTACATAGATTTCTAATGTTAAGGGTCAGAATATTCAGATATTTTGTAGCTGTTCTGTTTTTGTTTTATATTAGGATCTGGGTTACAGTGGGTGTCACCAAATTGTAGCAATAAAGAGATTAGATAGGAAAACAGTATATTTAGATTTTTTGGGGGTAGCTAGATATTAGAGGTGTGTGAGTAGGTTTACTATATTGCATGCTTAGAAGTTTTGGAGTTGAGTAATAGAGTAGCTTATAGAGAAATATATTTGGGGAAATGTTTGCAAAACCATTGTAATGTAGCTGGTAGCCAAAGTATCTGAGGAGGAAAAAGTGTTTGGGGTAAAAGGTGGAAGTGATGTTGAGTGTAAGTATTAGTAACAGGGAAGCTATAATTCTTAGTAGTATAATTGTTAGGTGATAGTGCATGTTTAAGTAGGTTTTGGTGTAAGACAGGAAATGTGTAGTGTTGCTGGGGTGTAGTGTGTTGGTAGTCAGATTTATTTAGTATGGGTATGGGTAATTTGTTTGTTGGATGGTGTGGGTGGGGATTTTTGGATAGGGTAATTCAAGGGATATTCTGATTGGTCCTATCTAGGGGGGTGGGGCTATGTAAGTATAAGTGTAGGAGTAGTCGGGGTGGGTGGGTGGAATTTGGGGTTAGGGTAGGGGAGCAGAGTGAGCCCAAGTGCAGCAGAACAACCAGAACCTGGCAACTGATATACAAAAAAGAAAAAAAGAAACTATCTACAAGTAAAAACTATCTCCAAATATGTAAGGAAAAAGAAACTAGCATTTAGCTACAGACAGCAGGTGCCATTAAACCAGTACAAACTAACAACTTTCTGTAGCTTTGTTTTTTAATTGAAGTGTAATTTGTTAGTCCTGCCGTAGTTGGGGCAGAAAGTGTTTCCATACTGTTTTTGTCATATATAATCCTACTAAAACTGAGACCAGGAAGGTGTTTCAAGAGAATCTCATGAGAAGATGTATTGTTGATCAGGGTTTTATCTTTCAAAATATATGTGAGGACCTTACAACAAGTGGCCACACAAACAAAAGCAGAGTGGAGAGGAGGGGGCCTAATTACAGCATTCCAGCAAGTGTGAACACCAAATACTCTATTTCTGCTTTCAAACAGTATCAAATGCCACAAAAACAGTTACTATCATAGAGATGGCAAACATACATTGCTGATGAGCACATTCCAAGTTAGTATTGCTTTCTTGTAGTTTAGTTTAAGAATTCAGGATAGCAAGAACTCTGTTGTGGGGGGAGGAGTCATAGCAAGAAAGAAGCAGCAGTGTTAAATAACTGCAAAATAAGACAGTAAAGGCCAGGATTAGGAGAGAAAAAACAAGAGGCACCGAAGCACCACTTGCAGACTTGACTTTTTCTTAACATGCCTATCATCAGACATAGAAAAAACAATGCAGCAATTCAGCCTAATTAATTTTTCCTTTAGTAGCTGTACAGTACAAAATACCTTTCTGGTACAGGCACACAAGTAACTGTCTCATATACTGTCTGATAACTACACTAGTTAGCTCACATTTTTAAACAGCATTATTGTAAAGCAGAGTTATGGAAAGAGTACTTTGATGGGGCTGATGAATGAAGAGAATGAGAGGGAGAGAAGGTTGGATGATGTACGGATAGTGAATCATGAAGTGCAGTGGATTAGCAAGGAGGAAGTAAGGATAGATATGAAGAGGATGAAGAATGGAAAGGCTGTTCATCCAGATGACATACCTGAGGAAGCATGGAGGTGTTTAGGTGAAATGGCAGTGGAGTTTTTAACTATATTTTTTATTGAAATCTTGGAAAGGGAGAGGATGCCTGAGGAATGGAGAAAAAGTGTTTTGGTACCGATTTTTAAGAATAAGGGTGATGTGCAGAGCTGTATTAACTACAGAGGGATACAATTGATCAGTCACAGCATGAAGTTATGGGAAAGAGTAGTGAAAGCTAGGTTAAGAAGGGAGCTGATGATTAGGGATCAGCAGTATGGTTTCATGCCAGGAAAGAGCACTACAGATGTGATGTGATGTTTGTTCTGAGAGTGTTGATGGGGAAGTACAGACAAGGTCAGAAGGAGTTGCATTGTGTCTTTAGGGAATTAGAGAAAGCATATGACAGGGTGCCTAGAGAGGAGTTGTGGTATTGTATGAGGAAGTCGGGAGTGTCAGAGAAGTATGTAAAAGTGGTACAGGATATGTAAGAGGGTAGTGTGACAGTAGTGAGGTCTGTGGTTGGAGTGACAGATGCATTTAAGGTGGAGGTGGAATTACTTCAAGGATCAGCTCTGAGCCCTTTCTTATTTGCAATGGTGATGGACAGGTTGACAGACGAGATCAGTCAGCAGTCCCCATGGACTATGATGTTTGCAGATGACATTGTGATCTGTAGTGAGAGTAGGGAACAGGTGAAGGAGACCCTGGAGAGGTGAAGATATGCTCTAGAGAGAAAAATAATGAAGGTCAGCAGGACTAAGACAGAATATATATGTGTGAATGAGAGGGAGGATAGAGGAATGTTGAGGATGCAGGGAGTAGAGGTGGTGAAGCTAGATGAGTTTAAATACTTGGGATCAACAGTTCAGAGTAATGGTGAGTGTGGAAGAGAGGTGAAGAAGAGAGTACAGTATACTAGAAATAAACTGCACATATAATACAGTAATTTAAGAGATCTCCAAAGAAGGTAACAATGTGTATTAAGTGAAAAAAACTTAAAAACAAAAGCTAAGAACATACTTGGTGAGCACACCAAGCATAGGATGCAGCAGGGACAGACAGGAGCCTACAGGAGCATTTTGTTATTTAAAAATGGCACCCTGCATTTAATAATGCATTGAACATTAATTTAACAATGAATCCAAGAATATATCGAACTGCACAAAGAATTCCAACATATATGACAAAATTAAAAGAGTTTAAAGATTATCTTAAATAACAAATACAATAATTACTTTACTTTAGCAATGAAGGAATTGTAAACAAAGTTATAGTATGGGGTATTTTAAAGATACATGTAAAAGACAAGTATGGATAGTGGTAATAAAATAAAAGAATGGGACAAAGAATTATTAAAATTACAAGAAGATTTACAAAAACATTAAAACAGCAAAGTAAGAAACCTGGTAAGATAGAAATTATCAAAAAGTTAGCAATACAATATCAAAAGGTTTTAAACTTGAAATACCTTTAGAAATACATTGTTATGCAATCACTCTGAAAAATCCTAATAGATTAGTTAATGGGAGTAAGATGCTAAATAAAAAGCTCAGACTTTTAATATTAGAAATTCCTAATCCAGTAAACTAACTTTGAATATAGATGAAATGCTTTGAATCTTCAAAAAAGTATCATGAAGAGCTAAAGAAAGATAACAACATTAAATTGGATGGACGCAAGATAAAGAATTATTTAAAGAAAAATATTACTAGCAAGTTAAATGAACAATGAGTTGCATTATTAAATAAACCAATATCTTTATCAGAGATTAGAGATACATTGAAAACATGTTAAAAGGTTAAGGCTCTATGATTGGATATGCAGGCTAATAAGCATAATAGAATTACTTGATGAATTTTTTTGAATAATTCAAAAATATAGGATATTTCCTCTATCATAGAAATATCCTTGATACCACCTATTCTTAAGCAAGTTAAAGACAAAAATCTAGTGTCATCATATAGGCCCATTTCTCTTTTAAATATAGGTTATAACATTTTTAACTTCCATTTTTTTTCTGTGAGACTAAGAGATGCCATAGATAAATTAGTTAACAAAGATCAGATGGGTTAATTGTAAATAGATTAATGTATGATAATATTAAAAGTGTTGTGATCATTTTAGATTTTGCAGGTAATTTACATAAAAATAGCTCTGATTAGTTTAGATACTGAGGGAGCTTTGATTCTGTCAATTGAATGCATTAATTTAAAACTTTAGTAATATTTGGATTCCCAGAGCAGTTTGTTTAAATATTAAGACATTTCTACATGGATTATCAGGCTATGTTAAACTTGGTACTTATATATCACAAGGATTTACACTAAATAAAGTACAAGCAAAGGATGCTGTTTATCTCCTCCAGTAGTTGCCCTAATTATTGAACCTTTTGCTAACAGCCTAAGATTGAACAGGGAAATTGAAGGTTTTTATATAAGTAGGAATTTTTCAATCTAAAATTCAACACTTTGCTGATGATGTCTTATTAACTATAGAAAGCTTGAATTACTCAGTTCAAGAAACTGATATAGAAATTAGAAAATTTTAAGAAATTTCACTACTGTAATTTAATAATAACAAAACTGAAGTGATATTAATGAACCAACAAATGGATAGTAATTAAAAGATAAATATAAATATAACTGGGAAGGACAAAAAGTAAATTATTTAGTAATTAAAATCCAACAAGATATTAATAAGACCATTAATAATAATTTTTCAAAATGAGTTATATTTCTTGCTAAATGGAATTAATGTTTTTTTAAATGTTTGAAGTAAGATTCATTCTTATTAAAATGATTATATTGCTTAAGATTATTTATTTGTTACAGTCAACAGCATTATTGCTAAAAAATTAATTTTCTAAAGAAAATGACTAAAATATTAATGTTGTTTTATAGTATCTTAAAAAAACTAGAGTACCATACAGAAATCATATTATAGGTTCATAGGTTCATAGGTGTGTGCTAGGCTAATCGCCCTGGAGCCTTTACAAGCCTAGCCCAAAAAATGGTCCTTGATACCGTGACACCTGATGTTAGTTCACAGTGCCTCTATCCAGTATGGCAACTGGAGTGACCTCTGGGGTGAACTTTCTGTTACCCATCCATTCATCAAGATTTCTCTTGAAGAGGGCCAGCGAGGTGCTCTGCTTGACATGAATGGGAAGCTTATTCTAGAGTATGGTCAGTCTTTGGGAGATGAACCTGTCCCCCCAGCATGTTCGGTTGATTGTGGTAGTGAGGTTATGGTCTCTGGAGTGTGCAGCTTGGGGGGATTGGGATTTCTTTATGTGTAGCATTTCAAGTAGGGCTGGGTCAGACATGGCTTTCTATCTCAAGCAGAGATCACCACTGAGTAGACAATAAGAGACTGAGAACAGCTGAAGTTTCTTGAGTCTGTCCATGTAGAACATGTGTTTAAGGCCTAGGATACATTTTGTGAGGTACTTTTGTGGCCTCTCCAGCTGCTGTAGGTGTCTTGTCAGGTACATGCCAAATGGGGCATTATATTCGATGTCCAGAAGAAAAGAACCAAGAACCACAAGTACTGAAGGTAGAGGCCCAGGAACCACACAAACCAAAGTCCAAACCAAAAATCCAATTTATTGACAGCAAAAACAGACCAAATGCAGTCAAGTACTTTCGTCTTTAGCAAAGACTTCTTCAGAACTGCTTGGCATGGTTATCTCCAACCTTAAATAATCCTAATACATCATGTGATCAACATGTGATCAAACATTCACATGACTCAACTTTAATTTAGTACACAGTTATAAAACTTCAACAGAAATTGTTGTCAATCTCAGTTAAAATTGCATAAAAAACTGAGCAATGAACATAAGTGAAACAATAAAAATAAAAAATGAAAATAATATTGAGAATAAGAATAGTAAAAAAAATCAGTGTTACAGTGACAATTGTATGTGTAACATGGCATACTCAGCCCTCAAGACTTTTTATCTTTAATATAGGTGTAATGGAACAACATTCATTCAAACCAGGGGGGTTAAGGGTGTCACACACAAGAATCCATATGAGCTCTTTCTTGAGAAGATGTTCATCAGTGTAAAACCCCTTGGATCTGGTTCCAAGAAATCAATCACCACAAATTTAAAAACATGACCAGGATAGGTAGAAATATGTCGGTACAGTGTATTAATTGTCATCCCTAATTGTCTTCCCTTTCTTGAGTTTGTTGAGATGTTCATATATTCTCTCTTTTAAGGCTCAACCAGGCTTGCCAATGTAAAATGCTTTACACTGTTGGCATAGTTCACCATAAACCACTCCCCTGGATGAACAATTAAAATATTTTTTCACCTCATATTTCTTATCTTTGATGAAAAAAGACTCCCAGCAGAGTATATGTTGACAGTAGTTACAGTGGTTACATTTGTACATACCTTTTGGTCTATTGGAACTAAGTTTACCTGAATTCCTTTCCAATAAACTTTTATTCGATGATTGGTCTAGTGAGGGATGAGTAGAGAGGGATGATGACCTCTTTCTTTCTTTCTGGATGTGAAGCCTTTGGTTATAAGATGTGCCACTTAGAAGGACTGTCTGACCACAGTGGCAACATGGTGGTCGAAGGTGAGGTGCTGTTGACCTGGGTGCCCAGATCCTTTATGGCCCCTTCAGTGTTTAGTGGGCTCACATCAACATGGTAATTTGTGGGAGCTGAGTTTTTTCCAAAGGCAATGATAATGCATTTTTTGGCATTAAGCTTAAGGCCATGGTTCTGACACCAGTCATTGATCTCAGAGAGGCCCTTTTGTAGGATGTCTGCATCACTTGGGGAGTTGATAACGACTCCTAACTTGCAGTCATCAGCGAACTTGGTAAGCCAGAGTCCCTCTGTGTTGGCCTGGACTTCTGAGAAGTAGAACAGCAGAGGGCCCAGGACCAGATCCTGTGGGACTCCACTCATGACTGGTCAACAGTCTGACGTGGAGTCCACAACTTTCACTCTGTGGGTCCTGTCTGTGAGCCAGTTTTCAACCCACCTAGTGATATAAGGATTGATGTCTAGTTTGGTGAGTTTACCAATGATATCTGAATGAAGAATGGTATCAAAGGCCTTGGCCAGGTTGAGGTAGGCTGTATGCATGGCCTTACCCTCATCCACAGCCTTGGTGACTGCCTCGAAGAAGGTTCAGCAGGCAGGATCTTCCCCTGATGAAGCTAGACTGTGTGGGGTCAAGAGTTTGGAGATTGCCTATATCTTTCTGAAC
The DNA here is from genome assembly GCF_019279795.1 of Protopterus annectens. Lineage (NCBI taxonomy): Eukaryota > Metazoa > Chordata > Ceratodontiformes > Protopteridae > Protopterus > Protopterus annectens. The sequence goes on along the minus strand of NC_056725.1, from coordinate 720,208,034 downwards.
AGGTCCATGATGATGCTGTCCATAGCTTTGCATACCAGACTCATCGGGCTAATGGGATGTTAGTTCCCAGGGTCTGTAGAGGGATGACTGTAGCAGTGTGCCCTTCATTAGGGAAAAAACCTGAGGTAAGGCTGTGATTGAACAGAGTGCACAGTTGTGGTGCCATTTCATTTTGTAGTTCATGTAGGATGCAGCCAGGGATATTATTAGATCCCATGGATGCTGTATTCTTGACTTTGGACAATGTAACTTTTACCTGTGTGGCAGAAATGGTGGGTACCAGGCTTTCTTCTGGTATTGTGCTAGGGTCTTTGGGGGGAGATAGGGGTAAAGTTGGCACTGAATCTGTCAGTCAGTATGTTGGCTATATCTGTTGGCTCGGTAAAGGAGGTACCATTGTGCAATAACTTGGAGCAAATCTGGGTATTGCCTTGGAGGTCCTTGATGTAACGATAGAAGGCTTTGTGGTTGCTTTTGGTGTTAACCACAATTCTGCCTTCATAGCTAGAGGATTTGATAAGGGATCTCAAAATGTTGTTGTATCTGGTAAGGGAGTTTTTCCAGTCTTGTGACTACATTTTTTTCTGCAACAGTTTATTCCTTCTGTTACAGAGTTTATTGATGGCTGGGAACCACCAGATTGGCTTTCTTTTTTTGGAGTAGAGTGTCTTGGTTCTATTTGGTATGGCGAAATCCATGCATTTGTGTATGTGCTCGTACAGTGCATTGGTGTATGATTCAGCAGTCATGCAGCTATTTTACATTGGCATGGGTTCCAAAATGTTAGCCACCTCTGTTTTTAGGAGCCCAAAGTCAGCTTTGGAGAGGTTTTTCAGGGTGGTCACCTTAGCAAGGGGGGGGGGTGTGATGGAGATTTCCATGGGGTTCAGTTTGTGGTCAGATTTAACCAAGGGCACGTTGACTATAGGTGTGGGGAGCAACTTCCTCCCATGTTGATGATAATCAGGTCGAGGATGTTTCTTCTTCTAGTGGGGGTCAGAATGTGCTGGTCCAGGACATTGGAATAGATAAATTCCATGAAAATATGGGCCTGTACATTGGTACTAGAATAGTTTTCCCAGTTGATGGAAGGGTAGTTCAAGTCACCCAGTATGAGAGTATTGGGCTGAACCTTGATAGATTCCAGGGTGCTTAGGAAGTTGGAGTGAGAGTCAAGGGATATGTTTAGGGTTCTGTAGCAGGCTATGACTTGTATTGCCATTTAACCCATCGTTAATGGTATCTGGAGTATCTCGGATGCATTTTGCTGGGCTACCAGTCTGGAGGTGTGTGTATCCTTTATTAATATGGAGACACCACCGCCTTTGGAGTTTCCGACCATATTCTGGGGCCGAAAGGTATGGAATGAGTTATAGCCTGGGAGTGCAGGGGTGCTTTCTGCCTCTTTAAACCAGGTCTCCATTACAGCACAGATGTCAACATTCTCCATTTTGAGGAGAGCTTTGAACGAGTGCATCTTGAGATTAGACTTCTAGCATTGAGCAGCATGACCCTCAGATTGCATTTGTTTGCAGCAGTTATGGTGGAATTTTGGTCTTTGGTATACTGCCTAAAAAAGCACTATAGGGGTGGCAAGACCCTTAGCCAATGGCCGGATTCCCAGGGGTGACAGATGCAGGCCATCTCTGGTAAAGAATAGAGGTCTGTCAATCATGTCGTCCCAGGCAGACAGATACTGGATCCCCTTAGAATGACACCAGAAACTTAGCCAATTGTTGAAGTCAATCATTTTCTTTTTCTACTGTGGTATCATTCTGAGTGATGGTAGAATACTACTAAGGGCTAGGGTCATACCTGCTTGGGCCATATAATCCGATCACATCTCTTTTCATGTAGTCCAGGGAGGTATGTCTCAGGTCATTCACACCCACATGAACAAGGACTGAATTATATTTGTACTTGTTTTGGAGTGACCTGAGTGCATGTGTTTTGTGGCAGATCCTGACACCTGATAGACAACTGACTGTCACCTTCTCCTTGCTCAACATAGTGAGTGGGACATCTGTGTGCCTCACAATTCAGTCTCCTATGATTAGTACATTGGGCAAAGTGTTTTGCCTTAATGGCTTAGGTTGAGGGGCACACTGTGGTGGTGAGGTATGTGTTCTGAGGTTGATGTTGTGTTGTGGTGGTCGAGTGCATTTCTGTCTCAGGGTCTCTGTTGTTTGGGTAAATTTTTATTGAGAGACTCTGCAAAAGTGGGTGTATGGTTTGTGTTTCTATGTGTGAGTTGTGATGGTTGGTGTTTGGAGGGCTGTGCATTCCATGTAGTGAGTTGCAAGTGTTGACCTTCTCCTCTTGACCAGCTAGTCCTGTCTTGGCTGGAGAGTGCACTGCTTCCAATTTAGTAATACAAATGTATCTCTCACATGTATGAGTGTTGGGAGGTAAGAGGAGAGGGTTGTCTGTGTACATGATACAGTTGCTACACTGTCTCAGAATGCCCAAGTTTATCAAGCTAGCAGGAGAAAGCATAGGAAATTGCCCTACAGTCATACCTGGAGGGGTGGTCATAACTAATAAGTACTGGTGCTGTTGCTACATAGGAGCAGCTAATGCTAATAGCACCTAAGTGTGCTACAATAAATGTTACTAAAGCCTGGTAAAGTGCTAGTCAATTAAGCTAATTGAAGTGCAAGAAGTAAAGAAGAAGCATATGCTAAGGGAAAAATTGAGCAGACTTTCAGTCACCAGTAATAGTTTGACTTTGGGATTATGGAATTAGATTTCCAGATATAGAGTCTTATTCTATCTTTTTAGTTTTTTAATATGGTTGTAGTTTGGTTAGATCCAAAGCATACTAGTCAATGAAAAGCTATTCATGATCAGATTATTTTAGCTTCCTATAAATGTTTCAGTTCTGTTAAATATGAGATATTTAGCAATCCTTTCATTTGGTTATAAAAACATACTTTGTGTGATGCCCATGCACTGGCCCTGCAATCAAGGAGCCTCAATCCTCACCACTAACACCAGTGAGGGGTGTCCATATAGGGAAAGGATAATAAATACACACACACACACACAGTAAAGTACAATTTACCTTAAGAGCACACAGAGATCACAGTCAGTCTGGGGCTGGTTTCTCCCTTTCTCTCTAGGTCCCCAATAAGACTCCCCACTGGCAAAGCTATAGGGTCCAAATCTCAGCCTAGTGGGCAAACTAAAACCTCCAGCACCCTCACTGTCCAACCAGTGCTTTGTGTCCCTGCCCAAGTAGCTGATACACACATACTTTGAGATAAGAGTTTATACAATCACACAGACATTCCTGGGGAAGGCCGGCACAGGTTCTCCAGCTGTGCCCCTTTTACCCAGACTATATGGTAGAAATCACTGCCATGACCCAGCTAATATTTATTAGCTACTCAAAAGCCCTTATGAAGGGTGTTCGCTTATTACTTTGCAATATTATTATCCAACTGTTAAGTGCAACCAGTCAAGACTTATTTGGAGTGACTTGATACAGTATCACTATATACATGCAATGTACTCATAGAGCTTAAATTATCTCTACACAAAACAGCCACAGTTGAAAAGTTTAAAAATATTTAATAATATAATAAAAACACAAGACAATACTTCTTACTACACAGTACTAGTCAAGAGTTCAGATATCACAGAGAAATACTTAAAATAATACTGTAGAAAAGTTCTGGCATCACAGAAAAACAAGCTAGTCTAATCTTCCTATTTCCTAGCTATATCTAAGAAAAAACACAGTTCTAAAATCCTAATTACACCTAGACACAGGCAGAGATCTGGTGATGTTGGATGTTCTCAAGACAAATGCTCTAATGCTCTCATTTTTTCTGTCCTGAAATTGATAACACAGTACCACTGATTCATTTCAGATTATATAATTTCTTTCTGGTTCCTAGGCTAACAAACTCTCAGAGGTTAATAGACTCTTTGATCTTGCAGCTGGTCAGGAACCAGAGCAATAAAAGAAATTATACATGCAAATTCTAGCCATTAACTCTGGCCTCAAAACAATAGGCAGAATTCCTTCATCCGGACATATCAGCTCCGAGTTTTGACATCAAATAATTGACTTGTCAGCTTTTTACAGCAGAGTGCACTGTTATTACATTTTTGCAGTTTCACATCTAACATCATTTTTCCCATTTAAGAAAACAAGCCTGTAGCTTATATTAATATTTACAAATGACAGAATTATCTACAAAATTCTATCTGGCTAGGATGGCAGCCTTTACCTATTTTCACACTTTGGATAAAAGATCATCCCCCGGATTCATGAAGCTCGGCGCAAGTCCGGCATAAGGCTTGCACCAGCTGTGCAGCGTAGATGTGGAGTAGTCACGCCATATGCATATTAATGAAGGTGCACAGCTGCCACAGCCACGTGCATAGGAAACATGCATGAGTGCAAGGGGCGTATCGAAGTTGCGCAGGGAGGCGTGTCAATGTCGGCTTTTGAGGAGCAACCTAAACTGCTGAATATTATATTCCGCCAGCAATAGTAATTGTACCTATCAGTGACTGTGGAGACCGAAACGTATGCAAAGCAGAGTCCCTGCGAACAGAAAATGAAGACTCAAACACAAATGCACGGTAGGGAATAACGGGTCCCTACCCATGAACAAATGACAGGAAAACCGTGTGCCTGTAGTCCAACGTAGTGTTGATAGCTATACCATGTGGAAGTGAAACGTATCAGATGTTAGCGCTCCGCCAGTAGGTACGTCCAGTCCAACAGAGAGGGTCACCAGCCGACCCATAATTTGAGGGAGGGAACATAGCTGTGCAGATGTGTCCATAACAAAATACACGAGGAGAAATGTAGATATAGGTAGTGACCGTATGTCTGAATCATATCCCACAAGCCATGTAATAGTCACATACAAAAGGTATGTCCTTATTTCACATACCAAATGTGATAGGAAATAGCATACGCATGTAAACAAAACAGAAGGAGCATATAAACGAACCATAACAACACGGACACATGTAGGCTGAAAGGAACAGTATGATCCGTACCATCGACCAAGATTACCACCTGTCCCACTTTGCGAGCGACAGTCCCTCTGTGGGCAGATGTGTCCTGACACAAACATGTAAAACTGGCAAATGTCCAGAGAATATAGGACATAATTCCTCCGTAGACGTCATGCAATAGTTGCATTAAACATATTTCACTGGAAGTATAATACATAAATGTCATAACAAACAGAATAAGATACCGAAATGCTACAAGAATAAGCTTAGATATAGGCAAGAATTGTAAGTCCTATCTACCAAACTGACTGTGGGTATGTGTCGGCCTGTAAAATATGCTGTGCTCACCGCAACTGTCACAGTAGGGTTGCCACCCTTACAAATGGCCAAAGTGGGACATGTTTGGTACAGACAGACTGTACAGGCCGACACATACCCACGGCCAGTACAAAGGACAGAACATAACTGTTTTGCCTGTAGCATTTTAGTTGTTTATTCTGTTTCTCATAACAGTCAGGTATTTCAGATACAGAATTAACTGTTTAATGCAACTATCACATAAAATATAAGAAATATGTTTGTCCCAAAATCTCAGGACATTTGCCATGTTGACAATTACATTTCAGGACACAACTGCCCAAAGAGGGACTGTCCCTCGCAAAGTGGGACAGGTGGTAACCCTATGTCACACTATGGCCAATTGAAAAGGTGGAAACACAACCATTGACTGTGGGAAGGCAATGTCCACAATGGTCGGACATGTGTAAGGAATAGCTTGGACATAGGAAAAGGTGCCATCCTACCAATGAGTAGAACAGGCTGGCAAAATCCGGAAGTCAGCTGTATAATCCGAACATGTATGTGATACAGTCGAACGGGTAGTACCCGGATACACCAACCAAGCAATGAAAGTGAAGTAAGGGCGTGTACCTATGTGCGTGAGGTATAGCATGTGGAAACCAAACATGGCAGGGTAGTCCACACAACCCTAAAGGTACCCGACACATGTAGGGTAGTCAATGTGTAACTCTGGCCGTGTCATGGGCCAACAAACAAAGTAGTGCTCTATGGGGTGTGAGTAATTCGCGTGTGAGGGATGTGTGTTTAATGGTAAATTCCTCAAAGGAGATACTTGTGTCGTATGCAGAAAAGGTGAACCAGAGGTGTATGAGGGGGCAGCGGGTGAAGTGGAAAGAAACACAACCTCATGTAGAAACAGCTGCAAGACAAGTAGACAGGCCATAGTGTAGAACACAATCCCACAAACATATAAATATGGAAATATGCTAGACAAATGTATAGATACGGCACCGTCACATACCCACAGATGGGTCCTGATGGAACTGGCCATAACAAACATAACACACCTGGATGCATAATAGCCTACCCAGCATACCGTCCACAACACACAACCTGCCACCATACCAGAACATCGACCAAATCCAGCCGTACTTGGTCCACTGGTTTGTTGCAGAAACAGCTACACACAGTGACCCCTACACATATGTAGTAGGTATTGTCACCCTAGGCAGTGTCAGGATTGCAAACCATGTATCCCCTGCAGGTAAAACCCCCTGCACATTTTCGTGAAGCCACAAAAATCTTTGTTATCTAACTTGTTTTGGTCTTGACCGATTTTTGGGATATCCCTCACGGGATGACCAACTTGTGTAAATAGTAGAATGGGTATGACGACATGATGTCCAATCCAGTAGATATCTGGACACAAGTCAGAACGTGCAGTGGAGGTCCATGACACTGTCCAGCCCTAAGGTGGCATGCATAACCTACCACCCAGGATAAAATACCTTCCCGTGACGCACGTGTCCAGACACAAATAGGAGGGAGAATATAATGCACACATTTGCAAAGTGGAAAACAGCATGAGGGTGAGGAAGACACTATGTAAACAGGTCAACCCTGATCAAGTGTGAGGGGCACTGACTGTGTGCAGTCATGACTGACCATACCTGTCAACCTGTGTGAGCAAGATATCTGGACAGAGCTGTGAATATAAGTGAGACAAAGGTCCAAAATCAGGGACAATCTGTAAACATATCTTTTAGAAACATAGAATTTGATAGAATAACAGTTTTCACATTGGCATTAATGTCTGGAGTATGAAGTCTGAAACCCAACTGTCTGTCAGCACGTTCCGACTGCAGTCTTTAATGCTGAGCTACTGCTGTGCCAGAACACAACAGCGTATTACAGAGGTCCATGCCATACCACTCAACTGTCCGGATATTCGCAGAATGACTAGGGTCACCACCTGTCCCACTTTGCGAGTAACAATCCCTCTGTAGGCAGTTGTGTCCTGTGAAAAATTAAGACATAGCAAATGTCCTGAGAGTTTATTTCCTAATTTACTTTAATAGTCGCATAAAATGGTTATTTTATATATGAATCCTCAATATGTTATGTGAAGTAGCATAAGCAATATGTACAAAAAAGGTTAAAGTTCAGTACTATGCACAGCTGTAGGTATGTTTTGTCCTGGAAAATCTGACATCTCTACAGAACATGTCTCACTTTGGGCAGTCGTAAAGGTGGCAACCCTAAGAATGACCACAGGTTCGCCCCATAGTGTTGGTGTGTGCCTCCGACAATCTGCACCAGTGTGGTAAATAGGTGAGGATTGACGTCACTAAATAATGAGAAATATCCTGAGTATAAGGCTCCACAACCTGCAGAAAAGTCATGCTAATGCAAAACCTAGCATTCTATCAACATTGTAAGCTTGTAAGAGCAATCGTTAAAATGTGTCCCTAATTGTCCCCCCACCGTGTATGTTTAAGGTGAACCAGAGGTGTATGAGGGGGCAGCGGGTGAAGTGGAAAGAAACACAACCTCATGTAGAAACAGCTGCAAGACAAGTAGACAGGCCATAGTGTAGAACACAATCCCACAAACATATAAATATGGAAATATGCTAGACAAATGTATAGATACGGCACCGTCACATACCCACAGATGGGTCCTGATGGAACTGGCCATAACAAACATAACACACCTGGATGCATAATAGCCTACCCAGCATACCGTCCACAACACACAACCTGCCACCATACCAGAACATCGACCAAATCCAGCCGTACTTGGTCCACTGGTTTGTTGCAGAAACAGCTACACACAGTGACCCCTACACATATGTAGTAGGTATTGTCACCCTAGGCAGTGTCAGGATTGCAAACCATGTATCCCCTGCAGGTAAAACCCCCTGCACATTTTCGTGAAGCCACAAAAATCTTTGTTATCTAACTTGTTTTGGTCTTGACCGATTTTTGGGATATCCCTCACGGGATGACCAACTTGTGTAAATAGTAGAATGGGTATGACGACATGATGTCCAATCCAGTAGATATCTGGACACAAGTCAGAACGTGCAGTGGAGGTCCATGACACTGTCCAGCCCTAAGGTGGCATGCATAACCTACCACCCAGGATAAAATACCTTCCCGTGACGCACGTGTCCAGACACAAATAGGAGGGAGAATATAATGCACACATTTGCAAAGTGGAAAACAGCATGAGGGTGAGGAAGACACTATGTAAACAGGTCAACCCTGATCAAGTGTGAGGGGCACTGACTGTGTGCAGTCATGACTGACCATACCTGTCAACCTGTGTGAGCAAGATATCTGGACAGAGCTGTGAATATAAGTGAGACAAAGGTCCAAAATCAGGGACAATCTGTAAACATATCTTTTAGAAACATAGAATTTGATAGAATAACAGTTTTCACATTGGCATTAATGTCTGGAGTATGAAGTCTGAAACCCAACTGTCTGTCAGCACGTTCCGACTGCAGTCTTTAATGCTGAGCTACTGCTGTGCCAGAACACAACAGCGTATTACAGAGGTCCATGCCATACCACTCAACTGTCCGGATATTCGCAGAATGACTAGGGTCACCACCTGTCCCACTTTGCGAGTAACAATCCCTCTGTAGGCAGTTGTGTCCTGTGAAAAAAATTAAGACATAGCAAATGTCCTGAGAGTTTATTTCCTAATTTACTTTAATAGTCGCATAAAATGGTTATTTTATATATGAATCCTCAATATGTTATGTGAAGTAGCATAAGCAATATGTACAAAAAAGGTTAAAGTTCAGTACTATGCACAGCTGTAGGTATGTTTTGTCCTGGAAAATCTGACATCTCTACAGAACATGTCTCACTTTGGGCAGTCGTAAAGGTGGCAACCCTAAGAATGACCACAGGTTCGCCCCATAGTGTTGGTGTGTGCCTCCGACAATCTGCACCAGTGTGGTAAATAGGTGAGGATTGACGTCACTAAATAATGAGAAATATCCTGAGTATAAGGCTCCACAACCTGCAGAAAAGTCATGCTAATGCAAAACCTAGCATTCTATCAACATTGTAAGCTTGTAAGAGCAATCGTTAAAATGTGTCCCTAATTGTCCCCCCACCGTGTATGTTTTGCGCAGGTTCGGTGCTCTAAGAGGTTGAGAGGTATGGTCCATACATATTTACAGGAACAGGCCTTCACACTTGTGTAATGTACAACTGCATACCTGTAGTCACTTCATGTCCAAAAATAATAATCCCTGTATGACTGTATACAGGTAATAGTCAAATGTGAATGGGAACACACCTCACCGTGGAGTATGGACTGTAACAACCCCACCCATAATATGTAATGTTAACAGAATGAGCTGCTGATAGGTGCCCAAACACCTGTGTCTATAAACACAGGTAAAACTTCAAAATAGGGAGATAATCCCTGTCCATATGCTTCGTCTGACATTTGACCTCGGCCAGGGAAGTTCCGTTCACCAGGTGGACAAGCCTAAACCCAGATCACTACATGAACACCCTGCAATCAAAGACCTGTATGTGGCTGGACTATATGCCTTGGTGTTCTGCATATCCTCAGAGTGATTAACAATACAGCCGGAGTCCAGAGCAGTAGGCAATAGGGAATGTGTAATATGTAGTACCGCCTTTTTCCCAGCAGGAGAATGGATGCCTGTGTTGTAGGTGAAGTGGTGAGGCATATGTTGATGTAGCTAAGTACTATGGGTATGCATATCAATGAGGGAGAACACCAATAGAATAGTGGTTCCGGTATCCGGCCAACGTGAATGCAGTCCCAGTTGACCTACGACCACTGCACATATAACTTGAAAGTGTAATGAAAGCGTTCATGCAGTTCACACATTTAAATATGTAAAGGTGAACGTGTGTTTCGCAGTAGTCCGTAAACTGGAATACTGATATGTAACTGTTACGGTCAGAATTATGAAAGTTCACGGAAGCACAATTATCTATGAAACATATGTAACCCACAATAAGGATATGCAAGTGCGCCTGCGTGTGTAATCTGCTCACAGAATAGAAAATGAATGGTGTTTTCCCCACATTCTATGTACATGGCTCATACCTGTTAAACCCGTAAGTAAAACCGGACAAAGCCATGACAACAACTGGTACAAATAGGGACAATCCCCAGATATTGCCCTAACAAACATAGAAAGTGGATAGAATAACAGGTGTGTCACTAGCATGGATTCTCTGAAGGGTATGAAGTCGTAACCTGAAATGATTGTCATTATTTACCAACATCAGTGTTTAATGATATGCCACTAACTTACCAGATAGACACAAGGTTATGAAAAATGGACCACAAATAGGGACAATCCCCAGATATTGCCTAACAAACATAGAAAGTGAATAGAATAACAGGTGTGTCACTAGCATGGATTCTCTGAAGGGTATGAAGTCGTAACCTGAAATGTTTGTCATTATTTACCAACGTCAGTCTTTAATGATATGCCACTAACTTGACAGATAGACACAAGGTTATGAAAAATGGAGCAAAGATAAGAGGTAAACAGCTGTACATGCAGCGGAAATCTGTACAGTTGAAAGGTATGATATGGAGATATATATACACATATATCCACAGACATAATTCAAAGCAAATTACGAGATGAGGAATGTACAGACATATGTATATATGTACAGATATATATATATATATATATCTATACACACACGATACATGAATAGATATATACACAACAAACATATGTCCCTGTACATATAACACATGTACATAAATAGGTCACGGTATAGCTAATATGGATAGACAGACAGACATGCATGAAAGGAGAATACACCGATGGTTTCCAAACCATTTCCCGGAAAGTACCAGCGTGACAGGGCCTGCAAGTTCTACACGTTAAACATGAATATAGGTGTCCTTTGCAGGACCCCCAAAATTGATCCATACGAAGTGTGAACCATCATTGATGTGAAAGACATCACAGCTGCAACTAAGATATAGCTGTACATGCAACAGTAGCAGGTGCAAGGGTAATAACACATGGGTCGATTGAATGTATGATGTATGAGCTGATATCCTCAGAGTGGGGAGTGCTCAGAAGTGTCCTCACACTTTATTATCGCTCACATTAAACATGTCTAATGGGTACTGTGGAGGTGTGTCAGGTATGGGAATCATGGGTATGCAGAATTGGGCCAAGGTGTTGGTTGGCACAGATCTATTAGGTATGCCCCATGGGAGTGAACAATATACCTATGTGGGTATAGCACACACCTATATTCACCAAAAAGGTGCAACCCATCCACTGGATATTGTGTAAACCATTGGGGAAAGACGTAGGGACCTATATCAGTGTCATGTAGGCAATTATCATGGATGGACATGCATACGACCAAGATGGTAACCATACCTGTCAGAATGTCAGAATAAGACAGCTGGACTAAGGCATAGTACACGATAGACAAATAGGGACTATATTAAATATACCTCAGACAAAGTCAGACCATTGATAGAATAATTGCGTAGTCGGGAATACGAATGTTATGAGAGTTAGTAATCATGAAATAGAAATGTCAGTCATGATTACCTAACCGCACAGTCCATCATGGCTTGCCAGCAATCTATCAGAAAGGCACATTATCATGACAAATGTAACAGAATCATAGGTCAAACCCCAGGGTGTATACCCATAATGTGTACAGGTGAGAGGTATGAAGGTAACCCGTCCTAATGAAATGTACAGAACTAGTGATACTAGGTGGACAGGTGCGAAGAAAGACATCAGAACAAATGACAAGACATGTACAAGTCATAAGCATGTTTGTCCACAAAAGTGAATTACAATGTATGGCCTGTGAAAGTCAATGTGGAAGGTTAATAGACTCAAACGACATATGTCCCTCAGGGTGTCATGCAGTGTCACCAATACAGTGTCCAGTCCACCATACTCGTATGTGAGCTCTGCCACTGACGGAAACCGCAAATACCGGCCTACACATAAGGTACATGATGGAATAAGTAGTGTGGATAAGCACCTGTTGGCCTGTGTGAGGAATATAACCCAGTGGGTGGGTGTGTCCTGCAATAGGAATGTAATGGTAACTGGCCTGTGATGGCGCCATGTATTGTGTGTATTGGCGTAACTGTACGAATGTGTAGATGTATGCCTCCTATGTGTGGTGTGTTCCTCTCACAATCTGTACCTGTCTGCCAAATACCTGAGAACTGACGTCATTAAATAATGACAAACATATGTGTTTAAGACCCCAAATCCCTCAGAAAGGTCATACTAATGCAAAACCTATAATACTGCCAACTATCTACATTTGTAAGAGCAATATGTAGAATCTGCCCCTATCTGTCCCCCCATCATGTTAGGCTTTGTACAGATGTTTTGCACTAGGAGGTTGATAGGTATGATCAGAAACAGATACATGCCTGAGGTAACAGCATCATCGACCGCAAGATAACTCAGAAGGTATGAAAAGCACTGCAGTAGGAAGTTCATCTGCAGGTATGTGCTGTCATGTCAAATGACACAGCAGTCTACAGGAAGTACCTATAGGGTGTCACCTTTACCAATGATGACAGTGGGCCATACCCACAGCCATGCATACACCACAAATAGACATAGCAAACAGCAAAGCCTAGGCCATGATACATGACACCTTCAGCGTTTATGGATTGAGTGAGAGTACAGCAAGAAAAGATGACTGCCAGGCTATTCAGCAAACACCCGCAGGGGCGTGCAAGACCACCTGTAACACGAACATTGCAAGGACAATGTTGGGATTTGCAACATACCCCATTTGTATGTGTAAGCTATGCAAATAATGTAATTATAGGGTTGCCACCTTTCTAAATGGCCAAAGTGGGACATTTGTGCTACAAACATCAGATTTTGCAGGGCAAAATGTACTCACGGCCAGTACAAAGGACAGAACTTCAGTTGTTTGCCTGAATAAAAGTTTATTCTTGTAGCATTTTTGTTCCTTATTCTGTTAGGTGTTTCAGATACAGAATAACTGTTTTATGCAACTATTACATACAATATAGAAAATAATTTTGTCCTAAAATCTCAGGACATTTGCCATTTTCTCACAATATTTTGCAGGACACAACTGCCCAAAGAGGGACTGTCCCTCGCAAAGTGGGACAGGTGGTAACCCTACATAACTATGCGATACATGAAACAGTAAGCTGTCCGTGCAAGAGCAGAGTTATGTCCAGAAATGTACCCGGATGTTATGCGACTAACATTTTGCACGCTGCTAAACAGAGCAATGACAGCTGCAAATACAGTATGAATACAGTCGAAGAAGCATGCCAATGTCCAAGTCCAAGGCCAGTGGCTGCTTTGTCCATTGGATATCAATGAACCAGTAGACACACAATATTTCCAAATACCTAGACTGGAAACTCAAGGAATTGTGGGGAAGGCAGGACTACATTCTTAAAGATTCATGGGCGTTTTTACGTAACATCCACACCCATTTATTTGAAAAAGAAATAGTATTCCTAACAATTGATGTTGTTGATCTTTTTTCAGTTATTCCTAGTGATATAGGACTGGATTGGGTGGAGGAAGCTTTGTGGGAGTGTCCTCATATTACTAATAACGACGTCCATATTGTTACTGAATTATTAGGATTGGTTTTGAAAAACAATTTTGTTTTCTTTGCTGGTGAATATTTTCAACAGACGGCTGGAGTTTCCATGGGGGCCAATTGTGCCCCCACTTATGCTGACATCGTTATGTACATGTGGGAGAAGAAATTTGTTATGAATAGTTCCTTTTCTAACAATTGGAACTATTATTGCAGATTTCTGGATGACATATCCATTTTTTGGAACGGACCAGTGGAGGGCATTGAAAGCTTCATTGAGTATATACACACTACTACGACCTTCCTAAAATTTACCCACCAAATATCCTATCAAAGTGTCAATTACTTGGATGTGACCCTTACTAAGGAAGGGGAAGGGGAAGGGGTAAAATCTTGTATCTATAGAAAACCTACTTTCGCCAATAGTTATTTACACTACCTGAGTTTGCATCCACGTTTTCAAAAAAGAGGAATCGTTAAGGGACAATTTGTCCGAATTTCACGGATGACCTCTTTGGATGTGGACTTTAGATTAGAATGTGATACCCTGAGATCTTTATTTTTAGAAAGAGGTTACCCTATTGATTTGGTGCAATCAGTACAAGATGAAGTCATGGCTGCACGTGACACCAGATTTAGTCCCATTTTGGGTAAGAGGTGCGGAGAGACTGATGGTTGTTCCCGTAAGAATATAGAGGGGATGTTTTCCGGTAATTTTACTTTTATCACCGATTTTAGCATTAACGCTTCTCATATTAGGAACATAGTGGAGAAAGAATGGCAAATGTTTCAGGAACTTACAGATTTAAATTCATTTAAGGACAGGGAATTAAAGACCATATATAGAAGAGGATTTAACATGAAAAGAGTCCTGGAACAGCATGAGCCTACATTTCAGTCTTCTCGTAAGAGAATCGGAACATACAAATGTGGGCATTGTTCATCCTGTAAATATCTAGTCCAGGATAATCATGTATACCTGGAGAGTAGAAACAGGGACATCAAGACCACAGGGTACTCCAACTGTTTGTCCACCGGAGTAGTATACTTGGCTATATGCCAAATATGTCCGGCATTCTATATCAGCAAAACCGAGCGACAATTAAAAAGATGCATATATGAACATCAATACGATATAGTTAAATCCAACATTAAAAATGCATTATTCAAGCATACTACTGAATGTGAGGGAGCAAAATTTCTGTATTTTGTAGTAGAAACTGTCCCTAAGGACACAAGAGGTGGACCCTGGGAGGCCAGGTTAGCTCATAGGGAGACCTATTGGCAGATCCTCTTAGAGTCCAACCAAGCTCCAGGGTTAAATGAATTTATTTCTATTGTACCTTATTTAAAGCTTAAAGCAAGGCGTATTTAATACATGCTTTCAATATATATACATATTTTAATGTTTTTTAATAACATAAAAATGTATGTTTTGAACCAAGGTTATTTACTTATTTAATTACTTATTTTGGTTCATGGTTTTAATTTCACATATATTAAAATAACGACCACACAGTTGCGATTAAGAGAGATTAATAACAAACTGTAATTCTATTCAGTATGAATATTTTAGTATTCCATAAGCATTATGCATACCTATTGTATTTTAATGGTTGTTTAAGATATCTTTTTACAAATTTGGTTAATTATATTATTGTATAATTGATTGATTAATCACTGTTTAATATGTGTATTATTTAAATCACAGTGTGCTTTGTGATTTTATCTGAGGAAGTCGTGCTGATCGACGAAAACGTGTGTGATATATTTTATATTGTTTGCACGTTAATAAATCGTGGTTTAAGTTTACCTTATCGTGGGTTTGCTATTTGCTGTGCTGTGGTGGTCTCCAGACTGGATTTGCTGTTGGGTTTTGGTGTTTCGAGAGTTTTTTACAGCGTTTCAGAATCTTGGTGTATACAAATAGGGACTATATTAAATATACCTCAGACAAAGTCAGACCATTGATAGAATAATTGCATAGTCGGGAATACGAATGCTATGAGAGTTAGTAATCATGAAATAGAAATGTCAGTCATGATTACCTAACTGCACAGTCCATCATGGCTTGCCAGCAATCTATCAGAAAGGCACATTATCATGACAAATGTAACAGAATCATAGGTCAAACCCCAGGGCGTATACCCATAATGTGTACAGGTGAGAGGTATGAAGGTAACCCGTCCTAATGAAATGTACAGAACTAGTGATACTAGGTGGACAGGTGCGAAGAAAGACATCAGAACAAATGACAAGACATACAAGTCATAAGCATGTTTGTCCACAAATGTGAATTACAATGTATGGCCTGTGAAAGTCAATGTGGAAGGTTAATAGACTCAAACAACATGTGTCCCTCAGGGTGTCATGCAGTGTCACCAATACAGTGTCCAGTCCACCATACTCGTATGTGAGCTCTGCCACTGACGGAAACCGCAAATACCGGCCTACACATAAGGTACATGATGGAATAAGTAGTGTGGATAAGCACCTGTTGGCCTGTGTGAGGAATATAACCCAGTGGGTGGGTGTGTCCTGCAATAGGAATGTAATGGTAACTGGCCTGTGATGGCGCCATGCATTGTGTGTATTGGCGTAACTGTACGAATGTGTAGATGTATGCCTCCTATGTGTGGTGTATTCCTCTCACAATCTGTACCTGTCTGCCAAATACCTGAGAACTGACGTCATTAAATAATGACAAACATATGTGTTTAAGACCCCAAATCCCTCAGAAAGGTCATACTAATGCAAAACCTATAATACTGCCAACTATCTACATTTGTAAGAGCAATATGTAGAATCTGCCCCTATCTGTCCCCCCATCATGTTAGGCTTTGTACAGATGTTTTGCACTAGGAAGTTGATAGGTATAATCAGAAACAGATACATGCCTGAGGTAACAGCATTATCGACCGCAAGATAACTCAGAAGATATGAAAAGCACTGCAGTAGGAAGTGCATCTGCAGGTATGTGCTGTCATGTCAAATGACACAGCAGTCTACAGGAAGTACCTATAGGGTGCCACCTTTACCAATGATGACAGTGGGGCATACCCACAGCCATGCATACACCACAAATAGACATAGCAAACAGCAAAGCCTAGGCCATGATACATGACACCTTCAGCGTTTATGGATTGAGTGAGAGTACAGCAAGAAAAGATGACTGCCAGGCTATTCAGCAAACACCCGCAGGGGCGTGCAAGACCACCTGTAACACGAACATTACAAGGACAATGTTGGGATTTGCAACATACCCCATTTGTATGTGTAAGCTATGCAAATGATGTAATTATAGGGTTGACACCTTTTCAAATGGCCAAAGTGGGACATTTGTGCTACAAACATCAGATTTTGCAGGGCAAAACATACTCACGGCCAGTACAAAGGACAGAACTTCAGTTGTTTGCCTGAATAAAAGTTTATTCTTGTAGCATTTTTGTTCCTTATTCTGTTAGGTGTTTCAGA
>NC_056725.1:720133162-720185662 GCF_019279795.1 Protopterus annectens | reverse complement strand
TCCCTAACCCCTCATGGTGATGCAGTCCACTACCCTGTTGATGCCATCGGTCTCAGCCGCACTGGCTACCTGTACATGTTCTTTCTCTGTGTCGCGTCATGTGGGTTCACAGTACTGTGACGGTGATGACCCCATAGGCAAAGGTCCTCACCTCAACACTATGGGGTGTGCGTTATAGTGTTGTTGACCCCGTGAGTGTGAGCATGTTCCTGTAATGTGACAGAGTATTACTGCTACACAGTGAGGCCTCATGCTATCAAGTGATCTCTAACATTATCATTGGCCAGACCGCTGTGTACAACCCCTGCACCATGTCAACATACCTGTGATGTGACCTGGTATGGATGTCACGTCTCTATCCACTGTAGCCTATTAAATTGCCCACATGCTTCTGGATCAGTATATGTGTGGACATCTGTGTTATGTTAGACTTTCCAACAGTCAGGCTGAGGCTACGTATAGCATGCTGATATTGCCATATGTGCCTGTGAGTACTCCACAGTTACACATGGGAGACTGCAAACAGTGCTACCTGTAGGCACATGCAAGTAGACCATAAGGAGGGAACCAGGGCATCATTACCAACATGCAGTTACTGTTGTTACCGAGACACATACTGTGAACATATAACAATGCATGCTAAACCTGTACTACATGGTATGTCTGGTGCGTGTCAACAGTACGCAACTAATGTAATATACACGTCTCTCACTATTCACACACAACTAATGTAATATACACTTCTCTCACTATTCTTACACAACTAATGTAATATACACTTCCCACTATTCTGTTCACCCTGTGCATCAGACCATTTGAGCATGTCCCTGTACCAATGGTGTGGATGACAGGGATGCGGCACAGGCTTCATCATATGCACAGGGTGATAATGTTTGCCAGGGGCATAGGCTGCACCAATGGATGACATCTTGTGTGTGGGTAAGGGCCAGTGATATGATTGGACATGTCTGTTCAGTATGCATGTGGGTGTTGTGGTGCCCTACAGATGTCTTTGCAGTGTGCGTGTATGTGTGCACACAGTTCTGCCTTTTGTGAGGCCTACTCAGGGTATTATTGACAGCTCCAGATTGTACAGACCAGGTTGTACAGCTCACTGTGTCCAGTCACGGCCACGTGACCCGTGCCTGCCAGGGGTTGCACATGCACTACCAGGCGGAGGTACAGCTTGGCTACTGTCTGACGACACATGTCCACTCGAACCATGTCCATGCTGGGAATGTCCAGGGCCATGTCCATGTGGCCTGCTGTGTCCTGGTGTGGACAGCGCAGCACCAGCTGCACTGCTACTGCTACCAGCACTATGGGAGTGGGCATGTGAGGTGGCATGCTCACGTTGACCTGCACTAGGTGGTGTAGCTGGCTTACGTCCATGTGGCCTACGCCTCACTCCTACCAGATGTTCCAGCACAGACAGCTCACACTTACGGATTGCTATGCCATGGTCAAGGATTCTGACCATGTCACCCAATCGCCTGTCCAAAACATCAGCAATCTGCTGTTGAGCATTTGCCAGTGCCTAGATGTTGTCCTTTAGGGTACGGATAGTGGCCCTCTGCAGCCTCTGCCCTTCTCTGTTCTGCCATTCAGCACATGCCTGTGCCGGCATTACAGTCTGGAACATGTGTCTGGTGATACCAGCTGCTGCGCTCTATCCTGCAGGTGCATGTCTGCCAGAGATCCTCCTATGAGCAGCACCAGCCAACTGCCTGTGTGGCACATCTGCAGTCATTACACTGACACCATGGTGTGTAGACACACCTTCTGTAGCCACCACACGTTCCTGTTCCACGCTAACAGATGCTGACTGTCCTTCGTCTATGGCCACTGGTGATGCGGTATGTGTTGGCAGCAGAACTGTGTGTGGGGAAAAGGGGGGCATAGCTGGGATAGCAACCATTGGCACAGATTCAGCCCCTGACAACCCTGCCTGTACCTCATGCATGTGTTCATCACTGCTAGTATCTGTGGGGACACTAACATCAGATGGACCGCAAGAGGGTAACGCACCTACATCACCTGTGAATGCAAAGAAAGACTCTAAATTACAATAGACACTCACACAGACACACACACAGACACACAGACACACACACACACACACACACACACACACACACACACACACAGACACACACACACACACACACACACACACACACACACACACACACATACAGACACACACACACACACACACCATGCATGTGATTTGACAGATGGCATGCAGCATGCCTGTGATACAGCAGAGGGCATGCAGCTCAGACATTAATAGTGTTAGTAAGCATACTTCCCTGGGGTGCACACTACAGCAAGCAGGTGTCATAT
Organism: Protopterus annectens; assembly: GCF_019279795.1. Classification (NCBI taxonomy): domain Eukaryota; kingdom Metazoa; phylum Chordata; order Ceratodontiformes; family Protopteridae; genus Protopterus; species Protopterus annectens. The sequence continues at coordinate 720,183,316 of NC_056725.1, read as the reverse complement.
CAGTAGCCATGCAGTTCACACAATCATGGTAGTATGCATGCATCCCCGTGATACACCATGTGGGCCAGAACAGGATAACAGTACACATGGCTGATGTGACCTTGACATGCAATCTGCTGATGTGTGCATTAACATGCATACATGTCTGACACAATGGTGTCCTGACACATGTACAGCATCGTAATGGGCATCACATTGTGGTGTTGTCTGTATGCCCTACAGATAGAATGCATGTTTAGCAAATGTGCATGAGCATGGAAGGGTAGTGTGAGCTGTCTACATTGCTATACAGTGTGAAGTACAGACACATGATGCATGGCATCATGAGGCATCTATATTGCTGTACAATGCATAATATGTACATATTGCATAGCCATAACTGCATGCATACCCATGACATAACTGTGGATTGTGACCCACGATACTGAGGTGTATACACACCAAACCATGCTGTGTCAAGTGACAGGTCAATGGAGGACCTACAGATGACACCCCTGCACAACAACTACAGGGTCTTAGCTGCCTGGCAACCATGTCCACACATAGTGGACATGTCAATTCACCATTTCCCACATGACATTGATGTACCACACACATGAGGTGCACAGCTAATGGTGATGTCCTACAGCAGCAAGGGAAATGTACAGTATCTGTGGCCTGATGTGGTGTCAATGTCTGTGGAAGCTGTACATGTGACTACTGTCATGCTATGACACAGTTGTGATGTTCAACAGATCTTATATGGTAGACTTCAGTGACACCTCCACTAGCTGTGCACAGGCTTTTAGGATGTCCAGTGTACCACATCAACTGTATAATCAGTTAACTAAGGCTATAATTGGACCATGTGTGGACAATGTGCAACAGGGTGTATACACATCATATCTACTGTGTGGCTATGTGTCTCTGGCCATCCCCCATGGCCATGTGTGCACATGTATTGGCCAAATGTGTGTGATGGCCATCTATCTCACATGTCTGTGTTGTCCCATATGACATACACCCATAGATGTCAGATATGTCACCATCCACAGGGCTATGCAGACAACGGATTGTATGTTTGGTATGTGGGGTATGGGTAATGTGATAGTTTGACAATATTGCAGCCAGAACACTACGTGTCTGGGACATGTCAGATGGCACATCACAATGGTGCACCCAATGCAGGGGCATATAACACAATGGTGACACCTGTGGGCTGCCCATATCACAGCTCACTGTGTGGTACTGTTTGCATACCACACATGTTGGTCCAATGCATACTACATATGCCTCCATTGTAGAACACCTCCACCGTTGTATACACAGCTGACCACACATGTAGCAATGACAACTACTGTGGTTTCAAGTCGGTGTATCATTTTTGTATATATTGCACATGGGTGGCCTGTGTGACTGATGGGTGATGTGACCTGTATATCATGACTGGAATGAACATCAAGTGTGCAACTGTTAACTGGCCACATGGCAAAGAGATCTATGCTTTAACATGCCTGATACTGATGACAGTCTCACCTGCAACAGACTCATGTCTGTGCGGCATGCCAGAGGTACCTGTATAGGGATGACACAGCAGTATGAACATTATCCATGACTGTAAGACAGCCACAGGGTGCACTGTGCATGTTAACACATTTGCCTGTATAATAGCATATAGTATGCACATGTGTGCCTACACAGGGTAGCATACTGTAGTATGCAGCATGTGTGTCCACATACCTTGCATATGTTGTTACTTTACATAATGTACAGTGACACATGCAACTAAATGGGATATAATAGCCTTATGTGCAGTACTGACTTACCAGGCAACTCCAGGCTCATTGATTGGGAGACACCCACCTCCACGATGGCAGCTAGTGTGTGTGGATGCTGTTCTGAGGGTGTCCACAGACTGGCCAGTAGCTCCTCGGTATGTGTGAGTGGGGGCTGTGTTGGTGGCCCACCACCTGTTCCACCTTGTTCCCTGGCAATTGCAGTGGCACGCTGTTTTGCATGTTGTATTAAGTCCGTGCAGTGTCTGCATACCTGCTGGTAGGTGCGGTTATGGCCATCCACATCGCTCACCCTCCTGCGTAGATCCTGCCACAGGTTGTCCCGCTGCTGGGCATGCTGTGGCACACGGCTGAACAACCCCTCATAGTTCTCATGGAGGTACGGGATGAGGACATCATCCTCCTGGAGGCTGTATGCTGGAAGGCATGTACGAGGCATTATCTGTAAGACATAATGATGGTGACAGGTCACAGTTTCAGAGATGTACAGAGATACTGCTGCACATACATTTCTATGACATCTAGTACATCTGCACAGTTATCTTTGCAAATCATCATGACACTGACATGACTGACGTGTTTGTGTCACACACATGTAACACCTGTTATGCATTGGATATCATCACCATATATGTGTGTCACCTCATTACAGGGTTCGTACTCCATGTGAATGCTGTTTTGATGTGGGCATGTCATTTTGCCTGCACTGGTGTTCTTACCTATCTGCACATGCCTGGATGTGTCCACGGTAATGCTGTTGACCTTGATGCTGTGTATATGTCACATATCTACACAGACACAGCCTTAATGGACTTGAGCAGTGACAATGCACACATACGCATGGACACCTGTACATGTATGTGTTTTGCCATATACATCTACACAGCACTGTACAGCTGTTCAACATCCTGCCACAGATCGCCTGTGTTGCACATGTGATAGACATGGGACAATGGCTAGTCGGACGTCATTCGCAGGGATGGTTATCAACCATAGCATGTACAGACAAGGTTTCCTAGCTGCAACAGACAGCCATTATGCCACCATGAGGTGCATCAGTGCCACATTACTGATCCGGAGAGTTGATACTACATCTACCATGCGGCCATCACACCATTTATGACTGGGATGACATGTGCAGCTTTGATGGACAGGGTTGCATGGTTTGGCGGGAGTATGTCACATGTATGGCACAGGGATCTGTCCAGCATGTGGCGATCCTAGTATTAGGATGGTGGCTGTCCATGATGTATGTCTTACAGATCAGGATATGGACATGTAGCATGTCCATCATTATGGTGTAGCAAATGTCTTTATGCAAGGTAGACAGCATGATGCATAGTGGAGGTGAGGATTGTGAAGGCTGGTATCACCCATCCACGCATGGCCATTACCCCTTAAAGGTGATATGTGATCCAGTATTGGTCACCCCAGTGCTGTATAAGCCTGTCCAATGATCTCCGTGCTCATGGATGGCACCCTGTCATGACAAGGGTACCTCGTATGACTACCCAAGGGGCCTGGAGATGTCACCAAGGCAGGGTGGTGTACTGCACAGCACCATCCCTTACACAGTGTCCATAATGTTGACCACAGCCTAAGTGGTAGTTAATGGGTACAGGGATGTTCACCTAGCGGTGACAATGCTGATATAATCCATCAGAATGTGCACATATGTCACACACCTCACCCACACAGCCCATTCTGTATGTTGTTCACAACACTGACACAGCTATTCCTCATAGGTCATGGCCATTCACATCCTTACATACACAGATGCCTAACATTTGTCTGTGTGGTATGGGCTACAATGAGGGTGGAGTACAACACATTAACCCTGTTCTACTGTAGCTGGCACTGGTGTGATATGCACATGTCACTCTTGCACCTTTTGTAGTTGTGAGTCTGTCAACAGGCCACTGGTAGAACACTCCTGTGACATACAAAGGTATTTGTAATCAAACATCCGTACTGTCTTGTACATCTGTACTGCTAACATCTACAGTGATAATGGTTCATGGACATGCACACCATACTCAGCAGGGTTATAGTGCGGTGCCACCCATTATGACTGTCGTCACCACTTGTGGGTTGATATTATCCAACACCCTTTCTGTACTGTATGGTCATGCTAGGCACTTGTTCAAAACTTGTGAGCATGTCATGAGCTACTGATTAATATAGCACCTATTCCACACCATTTCCCACAGGTACACTGGCTGTCCTAAAATTCCCAGCTTGCTTATGGTACAACAGCTATTGTACACACGTAACGCACATATCCTGTGAGACATGGTTGTATATACAGGCATGTCCAGCTGTCACGTACCAGTGCTATTGCCTGTCTATATGATGGATATGTCGTACATGTGGCAATAGAGCAATTGTCTCATGTACACATTCAATGCTCACCTCCCAACATACGACACTACAGCCTGTGGGGGATGCAGTTATGCAGCCCTGCTGGGGGTAATGCTGTCACCAACCCTGACTGCACCTGACAGTCATGTGGGGATGTGTAACAAACCCCACTCATCACATAGTCTCACATGATCTCCACCACAGGCCATACATACGAGGACAACTTGTGCAATACCTCTCCATACTCTGCGTAGGCACCAGAGGCAGCCCCCATCACAGAACACAACATCACCAACTTATAGCCCACAGACTCATGTGTGCCCATCACATACAGCCAATAGGGTGTTATAGCATACACAACACACCAGTCATAGGTGACTCTGTAGGCGGTCACACTGCAGTTCCACACAGCAGGCTACACAAGGCGATAGTTGATTACATCTTGCTGTCGGGTAACTGGTTCTGCAACATAACCTATGCACCCATGCCACACCTCACCAGGTACGATGTGACTGTCATTCTCCATGTTAGTGTGACTGCCCTGAGATGCCACTTCACAGACTATGTGTGCAGGGACATGCACTAGCTCACCAGTTTTGTAGCCCTGAAGGTGTGGGCCTAGCCCTGGGGAGCATTATGCATTCATCCGGACCCGATACCACTGTACAATGACTGACTGTGTCACTTCAACAGTTGCCTATGCTTCTCTTGTCATTCCACAGGCATCTGGTATCTGTCCGCTTTGACTGACCTGGTCAAACACAATGCTTTGGCACAGATGGCCTGCACCTGTCAGCCCTGGGAGTACAGATCACATGTAAGGCTCTTGCTGCTTCTATACTGCCTGTCTTGCACAGTTTCCAATAACAGTCACCGGCAGAACGGGAACTGGAAAGCAAGACATGGGGTCATGTGACACAATGCTTGCATCTTCCTCTGTGATGCACACAGGCAAGGCACACCTTATAATGCACCACTCCAATATCTCTGCAGTGACTGGGACCTGCCTCTAGGCTCTGCAGAGCACACCTGCAATGACAGGTTATAGGCAGACCATACCTTTCAGGCACATACCTGGACCGGCACACCCACAGCTGAGGTGTTCCCATATCCCACTATGTTGTACACACATCCTGGCTAGCTACTTAGCACAATGCATCAGAGGTGCTCCACGTGCAACTAAATGTGTCCGGAACCGCTATACACATTGTAACAAGCTACAGATTCAACAACATACCCCAAAGTTACCAGATCTCATTTGTCAGTGTACTGGACAGTAGTGCTCAGACAGCTACTACTGATGTGTGACTGATACTACCCCACACTTAACTGGGATAGCCACTCATGTACCGACACATCCATGAGTCATAACCTCGGCTGGATCAACCCATACACACCACCTCCAAGACCAACATTAACCTTGACATGAACGCTACCAGCATGTGACTGGTGTTCCACACCTGGGCTTATCCCCTCATTGGTGGTTTCTGAACATATGCTAATCAACCTTGTTAGCTACATCCCGGCACCACACCCTTCACGGCATACACAGTACATGAGTACTACAACACCTACTACAGACATCATATGACAGCGGTTGTTAACGTCATGACACCCGTGCAGATGGAAAATGCACATACAAATGCTGAAACATACCCCAGTGCACTTCATTAGCACGTACATGACTGCATGGATCATGCTATTCCACACAGAGCCATGATGGTACACACCAGATAACAGACGCCACTCTGGTGGTCAAGTTCCATGGACATAATGTACAACAACAGGTGGAGGCTGTTGCACAGTGGTGTACAATTCCATGGGTGGGGTAGCTCACTGGTCAGCCTTGGTAGGGACACGGGATCCCTCATCACATACTCCAAGAGTAGCTACATAAACATTACTGCGACACATTCCAGGGTGTACCACAAGGCATTATGGTGGTATGTCAGTAGTCAATGGCAACACCCTCATCTGCTCTCACATACAACAGTCACTCAGGAACATTACAGACCCAGGTGATGTTGGCAACATGCTGGTGGATGGATTCAATGGTAACATTACACCCTCTCACTCACTACAGGTCCACAATCCATGCAGGAACATTGCGGTGTCCCTGCGGTCACACCTACACAGTACTAACCTGCACTCTATATGTCCTGGGACACTGGCCCCATGTCACCTTCCAAAGTCCCAGGCTGTGATGTCCACAAACCTCTGAACGACATGTCTCCCCACTAGGCCACCATATTCAGTAATAGCCTTGTATCAGACATTGTGGCCCCTGAATGGCACACAGCAACATTTATCACACTCCACACAGGTGGCACCACAATGCACGTGTGGGACTATAGTTCTACACACCTGCCTGGACTGTTCTGCACAGCTATGGGGCACATCATCAAGGACATCATTTACAGAGACATTGTTGGGCTCCGGTCCTTTGATGCCACCTGGGTTGGACTTGTTAGGGCCAGAGCATGGCCCCTACACCTGGTGAACTCCTTTCATACAGTTTCCAGGGTAGTTGATGATGGTACGGGAGTCCACACATCCTACATTGTCCTCTCATTGCCTTTCAGCACCATTCTCCATTCTGGTATTGACAACATACACATCCACCTGCACATCGTACCCTATGTCTGTGGATGTTATGCAATGTGGCTCATGGACAGGACACACACAATGAGGGTAGCATACCATAGTACCTACTGCATTTCAGTTACATTTGGCATACCACAGTCCTCGGTCATTGGGCCCCTCATGTTCAGTATATGCTTCCCTGAGGTACAGGCTAGCACAGAGGGATATTCCCTGCCTAGCTTTACAAACCCCTGTATACAAAGCACCATGATTGATCCACAAGCTGATACTGACTCCATCCATACGGGTGTCACTGTGACAGATATCTGATATGCATATCATGGCCTCAAGCTGCATGACACAAGGTCAATGGACCTCACCTTTGCATTACACCATTCACCCACTATCATATAGGTGGTAGTCCCCTACATACATGTCACATTGTACATGTTTGTAGTACACACGTATGTCACACCCACTCCTGTGATTACCGTATTGCCAATGTGGATATCCTTCTACATGGCCACATTTATCTGTACTGGGTGTGTAGCTGGTACATAGACACCCATTGTACCTCTTAACTCAAGACTTCTACACACATTCAAGGGTACACCACCCTATTTAGGGTGTACCTTACACAACAGCTACAGCTTTATATACCACAACATTAACACGCCATGATGTTTATTGAGCTCCAACAGGTAAGGTATGTGGCTGAACTACGGACACCACGTCTGTACACATTTGCATACTACATACTCAGGGGTGACCTCTGCTGAACAGACAGGGTCCATGTCCACAACAATATTAATGGATATACTCCACATACGCGACATGCACAAATGCCACTGTGAGCAACATGCTCATGGATATGTGCACACACGCAACAATGAGTGGGATGTGCTTGAGGGTTACATTCCCAAACCAGACACTCACCATGCTTTGGAACATGACTCCTATGTACATCACGCAGGGACACTCAGTAGCACTGTTCATGTGATACCTTCCTTGGTGTTTGGGAGACACATGTACGCCTGGGATCACTGCAGTGGCTGTACTGTGCAGAGGTGCAGGTAACACATGGCTCTGCTGATCACAGGATGCTACCCTAGAGAGGTGCCACTGGTGTGTATACTGTAGCTGTGCTTACACATAGACTTGCCAGACTGCATAGTACCCCACTATGAACCTGTGAAGCTATTACATGTCCTTTGTGCATGGTTACTTGCTAGCCCTTCCATTTAGATTAGCTATCATGCTATTGCAATGTCCCGTGCCTACAAGCCATATGTATCCTGTTATTGTACATGCCAATAGACGATACCTTTGGTATGCATGATATGCCTGTTATGCTGTGTAGAATATCTGACATATCTACCTACAATGCTATACATTACACATATTTTACATAGTATCCCATAATGCAAAGCATACTTGCACAGCGGGACCACCTTAGACATGTCATTGTCGTTATATGCCCATACACATGCCTACTGTGACAGTATATCAACATATACTATCCCCGGCTATGGCACGTACTTGTTGGACATACCCTACCACTGACGGCGGGTTGTATGTAATTGTTCTGTTTAAAGCCCTCATGTAGCATCCCTTGTGGTGTCTGTGATGTGTACCTTGTGGCCCACTGCTGGACGCACAGTTTCTATAAGCTTAAGTATGCTCAGCAAGACATCACTACATAAATACCTTTTCCCAAGTTATGCATTGTGGACACTTTTAATTAATGCAAACCCGGCTATACATACAGTAGATAATTAATACAAAACATGCTATACATAAACTTACATACTGAGTGTTCTACATACCTTGTTATCATTACGGACTTTCGTCTCTATCTCTCTCACACTGCTTACACAGGTATTTTGTATAAGCATACGGTTTAAATGTCTGGCAAGTCTTTCTTATATACGTTGATACCTGTAAAGTGGTTTCCTGCCGCCTATTGGTGTTTCTGAGTGACTAATTACTTGCATATTAGCTGTGCAGCTACTCCATTTGCCAATTATGCGGCAACAGTGGGGTATAACTGACTTCTGCACTTGGGCATTGTCATCCCAACGTCTGTTAACGGACTATTGCAAACAAAACCTGTAACATCGCCGTTTGTTCCATTATACAACAGCTGCAATTTTGCATGGCGCCTTTAATTGTGTCTCTCACAAGGTATGTTGACAGTTCTGCAGTTGTAATTGACTGACTGGATGTTTGTGCTGTTATTACAGTCTGTATTGCTATAACTTCTAGTGTGGGGGATGTCGGTGGGTGTATGTAGCATATACAGGTTTGTGGGGCTTGCATTTCTACATATTCCATATATATGTGTGTGGGCTCCATCCCTAATTAAAGAGCTATCAGTTAGTAGACTTATGTTACGGGATTGTACATTGGGCCGTTGTTAATTGGTTTCTATATAGTATGCAGGTAAGATTGATACTTCCATACCTCCAGAACTGCAGTGATATGTAAAGGGATATGTCTACATGACAGCTATCCTGTGTATTTCTGTCCCAGATATTTGCAGTCATTGCGGTTGTGTTGGTAACAAAACCTCTTTGCCATGGGTTGCCACCTTTTCATATGGCCATTGTTGGACACTTCTGGGACACACAGTGGTGTTGCAGGCCAACACATAGCCACGGTTAGTACACAGGATAGCACATACTTTTATCCTCAATACATACCTATTGTTGTGGGACTTTGGCTACTTATCATATTGCATGTAACATTCACATTTCTTACATACAGGCATAACTATTTAATGCTACTATTACATTATATATGGGACGTATTAATGTCCTACGATCTCGGACATTTGCCCTTTGTAATGTTTTATGTCAGGACACACCTGTCCAGGGAGGGGCTGACCCTCCTAATGTGGGACAGGTAGTAACCGTATGCCTACGGCTAGCTATACCCACACCTACCGTAATGATCTACCTCTGAGTTGGCACTAACAGACACATGATGCGGACACACACACACACACACATTACAGTCACACAGAGATGCACACGGCACCCTCAACACACACATACACAGACTACGGCACTCACAAACACAGTTGAACACAGTACCTACGTGGACCGCAACACCGGCAGCGGTGACTAATTATCCATTCATATCATCATACTATTACTCGCGGTTGTACTGTTCCGGTACTGTGTTCTTTCAGTCTTTCAGCCTCGTGGTTACGCATGTCGGTATGTTACACATTCCATAGTTGGCAGTATCCTAATTATTTGTACCTCCAAGGTGTTATGAATGTCGTTGACCTATCTATATATATTTGCAGATCTCGCTGAATCCGTATATATCAACATATATCACTCTATCACCCTTTCTATCTATATTATATATATGTATATATGTGTACAGATATATATATATATATATATATATATATATATATATACATACATATATATATATATATCTGACAGGGAAAGTGACAGGCAAACTACACCTTTCATTGTGTACTTGTTGATGTATACAGTTTCCTGGACTCCGCACGTTTGTGTCTGTACCTGTCACATTACACACCTGCCGTAGGTTAGGGTTGCCAGCTGTCCCACTCTGCGAGGGACAGTCCCTCTTTGGCAAGTTGTGTCCTGCAAAATATTTGTAAACATGGCAAATGTCCTGTGATTTTAGAACATATGTATTTCCTATAATTGATGTAATAATGGCATAAAACAGTTATTCTGTATCTGAACCAACAAACAGAATAAGTAAGTCAACATTACAAGAATGAGCTTTTATCTAGGCAAAACAGTGCAGTTCTGCTTTTCGTACTGGCTGGGTGTATGTGTCGGCCTGCAGACATCTGACGTATGTCCTACATTAGTCATTTGAAGAGGTGGCAACCCTACCATAGGTACATCTTGCCTAGCAATAGTGTTAGGTGATTCGATACATGATTGCATGTTCTACACTTGGCAGTGGTCGTTTTACCCTTCAGAGCAGGCGCTATTAGTACAGAGGTGAATAATGCTGGTTTCACGTGTTCTGGACATCATTGACCGTGATCTGCGCGATATTCGGAGTAGCTTATCCCTGTTTCGCGCATATCCATATAGTCATATTTAAACGTCGCTTACCAGCAGTGGGCAATGCATATTCCCGGTAATGTGTGCTAAACATGATCTGCTGACCTGCATCCGACATGCATTACTCGTGCCTTTGGGATTACGTTACATCCCTTGCAGTAAATGGGACTGGGAACATGCACGACGGTCACTGCATTTAACATATGGCCATCTGGGATTTGTACACATGTTATGTCGTTTTGTACGTGGAGTATACTATGGCTGTTACTCCATACTGCACTCACATGGGTAACTCAGTTAGTTTACATATTGATGAGTCCAGTTAATGGTATGTCCATGTGATGTTTACTGGATGTGCTCCAGCACTGGGTATGTATATCTCAGTGAGCCACACATGATACTGTGCTACACCTTCAAATGACCGTGGGTGGAGCATGCTGGGGTGATGAATACCTGTCATGGGTACACCCCATGCCTTGACACAACATCCATGATTATATTATGTGGAGCCCCTCATTAACGCAGCAGGGACTATGTGCTGAGTGTGTGCAGAACAGTGCTTACACACATGTGTTCCCATGATTGCCTCTGCTCCTCTACGTGACAGTTGGTTACTTGATGTTGTGGCGACAGCGGACACTGTTTTCCCCATTTGGTGTATGGCCTCTGACAATCGGCCATGTACCTACTGATGTACCTGGGAACCTATACACACAGCACCACCATATGCTGATATGCGCATGTACTGTTCAGGTGTTGACATTCCTTGTTCCAATAGCTGTCGTGTGTACAATGTAGGATTCACACAGCGGGACACCTATACATTACAATTTACAGGTGGTCGTGCTTATGTGCCATCCATTTTACTGTGTGTGCAGGTGGAGAGGTGTGTCAGTACGTAGGGGCCTACACTGTCAGAGTATGTGCTATACGTTCCCTCTTTGCCAAGGTGTAGGCATATTGGGCATGCCTCCGTCTGCCTACTGGGGCTGGCACAGTGTGTTCATGGTCTGAATCCCTCTGTGCCTGTGATGGCCTTGGCAATTGCGGTGGGCTATGAGGGCCTTCACCATTTTGTCCCTGCTGCAGCTGTTTCCGCAGGATCATATTATGTAGCATGGCACATACTATGACGATGTGGGCACACATGCCTGGAGAGTACTGCAAGGCTCCACCAGATGTGTCCAAGCACCGGAACCATGATTTCAGCATCCCAAACACACGCTCTATGATGATTCTGGTTTGTGCGTGTGCCTCATTATGGTGTTCTTGCATGGGTGTGTGTGCATTTCTGATGAGAGTCATCATCCATAGCTCCAGTGCATAGCCAGCATCCCCCACAAGGTGGCCATGTGGGATGTCCCCCCTTACAAATACCTGCTACAGCTGTGAGGCATGCCAGAAATGGGAGTCATGGTAGCTTCCAGGGCTGCCAGCACACACATCCATGATAATTCCCTGAGCATTGCACACAACCTGGCAGTTGATGGAGTGGAATCCTTTGTGGTTTATGTAGCGCCTACCATGCTCACCGGGTGGTGACTTGATTTGTATGTGCATGCAGTCAATCGCACCCAGTACCTCCAGGTAGTGTGCCACATGGTGGAAGTGATGCATATTGCTGGCCAACTCCTCCTGATTTCAGGGGAAGTATATATGCTCATTGGCATGTGGTAACATGGCATCCAGGAACTGGTGTAGTACCCTGGATGCTGATGCCTGTGAGATCCCCATTATATCTTCAGTTGGCCTCTGAAAGGTACCTATGGCTAGTATTCGCATGCTTACACATACCTTCGTGTCCACTGGAATGGGTTCCCCTCTGTTATTTCTGGTTCTCAGGCGTGGCCGGCACAGCTCCACTATTTGCTGTAAGATGTCCCTGTCCACCCTGTAACGCTCTACTATCTCCAGATCATGTAGCCCCTGGTAGGTTACCCTTGGTCTGAACATTCTTCTCCTCCTCCGGGGCCTGCGGTGGTTGTCGGCATCATCCTCCACAACACCGTCAGTCTCTAACACATGCTGATGAATCACAGCTATGGCAGGTCCCAACATGTACATTTTAAAAGTTCCCCATGTGTTTACACCTATGGTGCAGTGTTTGGGAATTCACAGGTGTGTGTAGGGTGCTTTCACCCTTTATACTATTGTGCTATGATGTCATAGGGTGTGTATGTACGATTGTAGCTACAGGGTATCTTATGTGTTTTACTACCGGAACTACTATTGTGGTGCCTTTGGTGTTGAATTACATTTGGCTGCCGTGGATTACCTCTTGACCTTCCCTTTACATTTCTGCACGTTCCACCTGCCATTTTCTGGCATGCATCCAGCAGCCTGCTTTCATTTGTACTTTCCTAGACCTGGCGTATCTTGCGTAATGTGTGCTATTGCCAGTCTACTGTTGGTTTGCTTTGCTCTGCTATGGCAGATCTCCTATCTTTGCAATCCAATGCCTCCCCTCCTTTCTTTGCATTCCGATGCCACTCCTATCCTGTTTTGCAGGTTTCTGCGAACAGACTTGACAGCTGCCATCGATTGGCCGCCGTGAGTTGATTGGTGTTGATTGCTCATTAGTACACCAATTACCCTACTTCGGCATTTCCTTCTTTTCTTCCCCTGACCTTCCTGTTTGTGCTATTGTTCGTGCCACGTGCATCCGCTTACTGGGTTTCGGGCATGTTTTCATACCCGTACACATGCACTTTTGGGCACCATGTGTGCTCTCAACTAAATGATTCTATACCTTCCTCCCCACCCCTGTCCTGCAGCTTTTCTTAGCAATGGCCAGGCCAGATTTGCATTGCTCCAATGTGCTTGCTGCTATAGTGTCACACCCCTCTGCTGATGTCATGTATCTCCTCTGAGCCACTCCTCGGTGTTATAGCGCTGCGCCATATGGTTCAACCTTCATCCGGTTGGACATTTGCGATTCAGTATTATCTGCCTCATTTGCATGGCACTGACTACTAATTCATAGTTACCGCGCCGAACACTGTCACAGGCCCTTAGCAACCCTTGCACCTTGGTTGTGGTGTTCCATGCCTACCATTGTATATTATGGTGTAAACCTGATTTGTATTACATTGTGATTTTATGACATTTTTATATATTTTCTTTATGTTCCAGTTTGCGCACACATGCCCTGTGGTTGTACTATGCATTACTGTGGACATGACATTAAATGTTGTTTTTTAGGTGTTGTGCATCTTTTCTTATGCCATTGGCTGTGTATTTAGCCATTGGCTTATGTTAACTTTGTAATACATGAGTCTGGTCCGCTTCCAGAGCTCCGATGTTCTGTTTGGGAAAATGTAAACCGTGTTTTTTGGTTTACATTTCCGTGGGCTTATGCTACACCTGCACCACTTCATGAATCACTATCTGCCTTCATTTGCATGGTGCGACACTGTGCATGGGGTGATTAGCATACCTACGCCGAGGGCTGCACAGTTCTGGCGTATGCCAGTAGTGCATGTGGTATTGGATCGTACCTGAATCGCTCGACGGCCATATTTGGCATTAGTCCACCTACGCTACGCCTGCGCCTGGCGCAAGCTTCATGAATCCCAGGGCATGTCTTAACTTAGATTCTTCTTATATAACATTAATTTTAAAAGTATTTTAGGAAATACATGTATAAGACATCATTACTCAAAAAATGGAAGTTGCTATGTTTTCTAATTGCTTTTATTTTTTGTTTTACTTAATTACAAAATTTTACTTAAATAAGTTTGTTAAAGGAAATGGATTATTATTATGGATTATTAAGTTATGACTGCTTTGAAAAAGGAAAAGTAACAATTTTGGAAAGCTTTATGAGTTTTTTGTAAATTTGACACGTCATTTGATTAGTTACTATTATCCATTACTAAATTTTATAAATGATATAAGTGAAACGAAACCAAACTTTATTCCTCAAATGTATAAATACATGATTTTATTATAAAAGGACAGTTAAATTATAAAGGAAGTTTATTTAGGTTATATAAGTTAATAATAATATTAATTGGGATGTAAATTATTTGAAATTTTAGATAGTAGTGGTTTAACTGATTCAGTTGATAAGAATAAAAGTATATTACTTAAATCAGTCAGGCAGCCTTCTCTCGGTTTATATTGGAAAGTCTTTATGTGGAAACATATACATAGAGCATTTATTACTCCACATAAGATTTCTAAGTTTAATAACTCAGTTACATCAAGTTGTTGAAGATGTAATTAGCAATTAAAGGCTGCTTGGATGGGTCTACTTCATATGATCGAAAGCTCATATGATCGACGCTCATTTCACCAACACCAAAACACCTAAAGCTCAAAACACCAAAAACTCATTTGATCGAAACTCATAACATTGACACATGAAAGTCAAAGCATTATTTTCCCCACTGTAGCACAACCCTGAGTTAGAATAAATAGTTAGGGGGGTATCCACGTGTATGTTTAAAATTTATTATGTATGTGGGGGGCTGTGCCCCTTACACCCACTCTATCTATTTATTCTAACTCCAGGGTCACGCTACATTGGGGAAAGGGCATAATGCTTTGAATTTCATGTGTCGATGTTATGAGTTTCGATCAAATGAATTTTTGGTGTTTTGAGCTTTAGGCGTTTTGGTTTCTCTGAAACGTTTGTCAATCATATGAGCTTTCAATCATATGAAGTAGACCCGCTTGTTGGATATATACTTCTATATCTATACATATATGTATCTATATATATATATATATATATATATATATATATATATATAGATATATATATATATATATATATATATATATATATGGATTGCGAAAAGTTAAGTGATTATTTGGAAAAGATAAGCAGTTTTTAAAGGTTCACGGTAAGATAATTGTGACTTATTAAGATCAACAATATTAATGACTGTTCCATTTCTGCTGACTATAAGTGCTTAATAATATAAAATGTTTTGGGTCTTGTGGAAGTAAATGAAACTCAAAAAAGGTCCAGCACAATGGGTAAAGAACGTGAACCTATTTATTTAAGTAGCATGAAAAACAAAAAGCAAACCTGTTTCGGCATCAGCCTTCCTCAGTGCATCAACTCAAATAATAATACCCAATCCTTAAGTACATGGCATCATTAGCACTGACAAAAATTATTGGTTGGCTATATCGTTATGACAATTCATTCAAACCAGGTTTAAATAAACACCCTAGCCTGATAATCCAACCTGATTCCTTATTATTTAGTATAGTGTGCTAACCAACTTTAGAAAAATTAGATGGACTCTATCAATCACAGTAAATATAAATCTAGCAGTCTTGTGGCCCGAGGTGTGCTTAAACAAAGCATTAGTGGCTCTCCTGTTCCTGATCTCACTGAGGTGTTCGGAAATCTGAAGCCTCAGTGCTCTAGACATTTGTCCAACATAAAACGCTGAACAGGAACAGGTAGCCAAATTCTAACACCTTGGGGGTGTTAGAACTGGTGAATGTTTTAGTTTTAAATATGTGGGGACATGCGGAACAATTTCCACAAGGAACACATCCCTTAACCCTATTTCCAAATATGGTAGACTGTTGAAGTGTGAGCGGAACCTTACGTTCATAATGACTAAAGCGGGAACCTAATGTAGGCCCCCTGTGAAAAGAAAATGAACAAGTGGATGACAGAATATGATTAAGTTTGCCATTGGCCTTTAAGATATCCCAATGTTGATTAATAACCTGCTTAAACATCTGGAAATTCCTGCCAAAGGTGGTTACTAATCATATGGGCTGTTGTTCATCCCTGTCGACATCAGACTTTTTATACTGTAACAGATCCACTCTGGATTGTTGTCTAACCTGATCCCTAGCCTGACAGATGTTATTGTCTTTATATCCCCTCTGGATAAACCGGTTGTGCAGATCCTGTTCAAGCCGGGCATAAGTATCCTGTGTGGAGCAAATGTGGTGCATCCTCAAAAATTGCGACTTGGGTATATTGCGGATGATGTGTGTGTGTGTGTGTGGGGGGGGGGGGGGGTGATGACTACCAGCATGTAGTAATGTATTGTACTGAGGATATTTTCAAAAAAACACAGTTTTGAGGGTGTGATCAGGATTCATAATAACCATCACATCTAAAAAAGTAGTGGATTTTTTGTTGAAATTCAAAGTAAATTGTATACCCCATTTGTTCTGGTTGAGGTATTCAACAAATTCCTTTAGAAAAACCAAATTCCCCCTCCATGCCATCCAGCAATCATCCAAGTAGCACCACCAGATGTCAGTTTCTCCAAGAAATAGATTATGTAAATCATCATAAATAAGCCGATGTTCATAGGTTATAAGTTAGTACTAGACTAACTGCCCTTGCGAGCCATTTTAAGCCTAGACAATTATCCCTTGGGAGACTCGAACCCTGCACCTTGTTTTTGTAAGACAAACACCATAACCATTAGGCCACCCTCCCAACCCAATATAGCCCATGAACAGATCTGCATAAATGGGGGCAAAAGATGCCCCCATAGCCGTATCTTTAACTTGCCAAAAACATTTACCAAAAAAGTGAAACACATTTTTGGTCAATACATGTTCAGTTAAACATACCAAAAACATATTGAATCCAGGGGGATAAATATTAGACTGATCCAACCAAAATTTCAATGTCTCAAGCCCAGCCCAGTGTGGAATACTAGTATATAATGAGGACACATCCAAAGTGCACATTAGCCATTCAGGTTCTAATTGCATTTTATCAATGATTTGTAAAAAGTCAGTTATGTCCTGAATTCTGGCATGAGCAAGGGGCAACAGGGGCTGTAAGTATTTCTTCAAATAGGCCAACAGGGGTTCAGTGAATGATCCACGTCCAGAGACTATAGGTCTACCTGGGGGATTGGACAAATTCTTGTGAATTTTGGGAAAGAGATGCAGATATTAAGATTGAAGGTCAGAAACTCAGATGGCAGACAGCTTTTTTTTGTTAATGATGCCCTCCTCCAAAGCCAAATTCAACAAATTATCAATTTCTTTCTTGAACTGTAGTGTAGGATCTAGTGGCATGCCCATATAGAATTGTCCAACCCCCAACTGTCTCTCCCCCTCTGCCAAATATTTGTCCTGATCCATGATTACTATTGCCCCTCCCTTGTCAGCTGGTAATATAACTAGATCGTGTCAGGCTATCAACTGTTGCATTGCTTATTGTTCAAACTTGCTTAGATTGTAATTAATGTTTGGCATAAGGGATTGGTTGAAATGTAAATCTTTTAACACACAATCTTTGAAAATGCCCACATATTTATCCACAGGTGGAACAAAATTACTTCTGTGGAACTGAAAATCAGTAGATCTTTGGGTGTTTTCATTGTCCCAAAAAACAGTCTTAAATTCAATAGTTGGCAGAAATTCAAAACATCATTCACCAATGAGTTTTCATTAAAAAAAAGCCAGGCACAAAATTTAGTCCTCTGTTGAGTAGCTTTATTTCACTTTCTGAAAGAACATAACTGGAAATATTGTGTACATTATTTTCCAAACAGAATGAGGTATTATTAGGTCCAACAACTGTTGTAAGTTGTTTACTTGCCCTAAGTTTCCTCCCACCCCTGCATCTGCCCCCCCCAAATGGGTCATTGCTGGGGCATCTTTTAGCAATGTGCGACTCAGAAAGAGGGGTAAAATCAATGTCGGTGGCTGAAGAAGATTCATCCCCTGAGGTGCCACTGGGTCCATTACGGCCCTTTTTTAATATTGATTGTGGTTGTTTCCTATTTGGCCCTGATTTATTCCTATCCGAATCCACAAATCTTACATTTTTCTGCTGACCCCCAAAGGGTTTACCCCTTTCATAATCCATCACATCTCTGTTAAACTTATGTAACTTTCTGTTTTTCAGTTGTTGTTCAAGGACCATCCCTGGCTAACCGATTGAAATATTTGGAGAAAAAAAGATTCCCCCTCAAACTTTTTGATCTCCTCATAACTAGACTGTACTTCAGCACAAAATTTGTCAATGGTCCTTTCATAATGGGGAATAAAAGTTTCCACAAATATCATTGAAGCCCTGTGTTGGACCTGAGCCCATTCATCCAATAATATGTCATCTATCATACTGACCCATGGTTAAATCCTGACCCAGAGCCCACGGGGAGAAATATCTCTGATCTTATAGGCCTTAAATAACTTTAAATGCCAGACGTTAGTCCTCAAGGATTTCATGCTCTTGGTCAACTTCAAGAATATTCTGGCACAAATATCCTTGAGAGTCAAACCCCCCAAAGTATTCCCTTCCTTACTATTAGGCCCAAGTCTAAAAGCTAATAGATCATCACGGTCTGCTGCTAGACCTTGTAAAAGTCTGGAAAAATCCATATTGAATAGTAATATTTGGCACTCCCTGAGGGAAATTTTTAGATATAGACCTAAAAACTCAGTTAGTAACTCTGATGTTCACCCTTACAAAAATAAATGTGTCTGAATATACAAACAGATCCAGATGTTATCAATTACTAGACCACTGAATAGTAACAACTACACATAGACAGTTAACAATTTAGATAATCATAAGTATAAGGGAAACCTGTATCCAAAATAGTCATAGTATCCAACAGTCAGCACAAATAATAACAATATGTGGACCACTGAACATGTAATCCTACACATAAACATTTACCATGAATATAGCAATAGTTCAATCAAGATATTCATAAATAAGGAGGAAACCAGTGTCCAAAATAGTCATAATGTCCAACAAATGAAAAACAATTGTAGGCAAACACCTATATTTTTATTTATTTATTTATTTATATTTGTTGACCAGGAGTGTCCGACTGGACGTAGGTCCATTTTCAGCAGAGGCCCGGGGAGAAAAGCTCCACAGTTAAAATAAACAGACAGTAGTTACATTGGATTACATAGCGATTAACAATTTACATAGCAATTACTTACAACATATTTACAGATGAACATAGTACATCAGTAGACAACTAGAATCTTTATCTGTGAAGTACATAACAGACATTAACAAATGTTACAATAAGAAGTTCCTGCTGTATAATAAGTACTAGGCTTATGAGCATCTGAGCTTGCTATAATCAAGGTAGTTAGTGGAGTGGAAAGAAAGGTAGTAGTTGGATGGGGTGGGTAATATTAGAGTGGGAGTTGCAAGGGCATAGCCAGCATGTTTTTAGGTGCGCTTTTAGTAAAGTTTTGAAGTGGGTGCATGATGGCATGGAGGTAATTGTGGGTGTGAGGGAGTTCCATAATTTGGCTATGGCGCAATAGAATAGTGCTTCACCAGCAGAGTTATTGGCTTTAATGATCTTTTGTTGCTGGATCTTAGTGGTCTGGTGGTGCGATAGGGTTGGAGTAGATTCTGGAGGGATGGGACATTTAGTGGATGGTTTACTAGTTTGTGGGTGAGTGAGAGTTGATACCACTGAAGGAGGTGAGGGAGTTCAAGCCAGCCCAGTTCAGCAAGTGAGAAACAGTGGTGACTATGGTAGGATGCCCCTGTGGTGAATTTGGCGATTTTGTTGTAGCAGGTCTCTAGCTTGTTTAGATCGCATTGCTTTAGGTTGGTATATATTGGAGAGGCATAAAATAGGATGGAGATAAGGTGGGAATTTGCTATTGAAATCTTTGCTGCTTTGGTGAGAAGTTGCTTATTTCTGTATAACGCTCCTAGTTTTTTTGTGGACTTTTTTATGGTCATGGATATGTGAATGTCAAATTTTAGTTTATTATCTATTTCCACTCCTAGCAATTTGGTGTGTTCAGTTGGGTATATAGTGGTGTTGTCTTTTGTTGTGATGTTAAAGTGAGAGTTGTTTTGAGTATGTTTGGTGGGTTGGAAGATGAGTAGTTTAGTTTTGATTGGGTTGAGTATTAATTGGGCATTGGATAACCAAGTTTCAACAGAGGAAAAGGCTTCCTGTGTGACTTTATGCAGTTTGGGTAGGGACTGGGCTGAGCAGATGATGGTTGAGTCATCTGCGTATTGTATGAGTTTGAGTATTGTATGAGTATTGTTTGGTGGCAAAGGCTAGATTATTGGTGAAAACAGAAGTTTAGGGGTCCAAGGATGGATCCTTGGGGAACCCCTATGGAGACAGGTAGTTGGGGAGATATGTCATTCTGCCATACAATGGATTGTTGGCGGTCAGACAGGTAACTCTGAAACCAGTTGGTGACTGATTGTGAGAAGGATAGGTTATTGAGGACAGAGATAAGTTGTTTGTGTGGGACCATGTCAAATGCTTTAGATAGGTCTAGGAAAGTAGCAGAGGAGAGATAGCCATTGTTTTTATGCTGAAGGATAGTGTTAGTAAAGGAGAGTAAGGCAGTGGTGGTGCTATGGTTTGGTCAGAAACCATGCTGAGTATTGGAAAGGAGGTTGTTAGTAAGGAAGTAGTCTGAGACCTGAGAGTGTATGCATCTCTCTAGTATTTTGGAGAGTGGAGAGAGAATAGTTATGGGGTGGTAATTGGTTAGTTCTGTGGAGGGTCTGCCTTTGTGGAGGGGAATTATATGTAATAGTTTCCACAGTGTGGGGACGTAACTTTCTGACAAAGATCGGTTAATCAAGATGGATACTGGGTAGGCCAGAGCATCAGCTGCAATTTGTAGGTATTCACTTGGGAGGTTGTCTGCTGCTAATTTGGTGGGCATAAGTTTAGTTAAGAGTTTTTTATGTTGGAGGTAGGTACAGGAGAAAAAGAGAAGGCAGTGGAGAGATTACTAGTTGAAAGTGTGGGCTGGATGGGAGGGGGGGTTGTGTTGTTTAGCTAGTGATAGTATGGTTTGTGTGAAGTGTGTGTTGAATGAGGTAGCAATATTTTCTGAGGAGTGAGGGATGTTAGGAGGAGGGATACTGACTTTACCTGGGTGGAGGATGGAGTTTATGAAGGACCAGAATTGTTTGGGGCTGTGTTGGGAGGAGTCTAGGGCAGACTGGTAGTATTGGAATTTGTCCTGCTTTATTAGCTTTTTGACTCTATTGCATAGTTCTAGGAATTTCTGTCTAGTTGTGGGGGTTTTGGTTTTGTGCCAGTGCTCCCAGGCTTTATCCCTACTTTTCAGTTCTGACTTGGTGGTTTTCTGTAGCCATGGGGGGGGGTTGTGCTTTGATTCTGGAAAGTCTTATGGGGGCATGGTAATTAAGGATGCTCAGGAAGGTAGTATTAAAAAATTCAACTGTGTCATCAAGACTGAGGTACTTTAGAGGATGCCAGTTACATTCTTTGAGGGATGAGATGAATGTGAGTGGGTTAAAG
Source organism: Protopterus annectens (assembly GCF_019279795.1). Classification (NCBI taxonomy): domain Eukaryota; kingdom Metazoa; phylum Chordata; order Ceratodontiformes; family Protopteridae; genus Protopterus; species Protopterus annectens. Next base: position 720,161,296 of record NC_056725.1, on the reverse strand, counting down.
TTTAGTTTTTTACGTATTTGACGGTAGATGACAGGTATAGCTTGGTATAGGTATTTTTTGAGTAGGAATGTTGGGGAGTGATCACTGAGTCTATCTGATAAGCAGCCTGTTATATATGACTGGGGGCTCTTACTGACTAGTATTCAATCCAGGGTAGTGTGCTTGCTGGAGTTTTTATTTATTCTGGTTGGTGACTGGACTAGTTGGGTGAAGCCATGAAGGTTTTCATGATGGGTTGGATGGTTGCCAGAACAGGACTGCCAGTCAATATTGAAATCACCTAAAATGATAGTTTCTTGGGGAAGATGGTGGGTAGACCAGCTGAGGAGGTTTTTTAGTGGAGGAATGTTTTGGCCAGCTGGGAAGTAGCATCCAGTTATGTTGATGGTTTTGTTTTGGTGCATTTTGAGGTTGGTATATATTATTTCTTCATTGCCTATTTGTGGAGCTGATGATTTTAAGATCTGGATGTTTAGATGCTGTTTAAATATTATAGCTACACCGCCTCCTTTCTTGTTTAGCTGGTCTACTCTTAGTATGCCATAACCTGTAGGGAGTATTTGCTCACTGGTAATGTGAGGTTTTAGCCAGGTTTCTGTCAGGATGACTATATCTGAGGAGTACAAGTCTATGGTGGCATGGAGTTCATGAACTTTGCTGGATATACTTCTAATATTTAGGCTTAGTAGAAGGAAGTCACTTGGCTTTCTGCTGGCTGTAATATGGGAGAAGTTGTGGTTTCTAATCTGATTATGAGGATTGGGGTTGGAGATGGTAGGCCAAGGGTGGGGTGGTTGTCTCAACTTAGGGCTAGTTTTGATATGTATGAGGTTATTAGTTTTCTCATTTTTTGAATGTGTTTGTTTATAAGGGAAACTTTATGATTGTGCTCTGTGGGTAATAGGTATGGTGGGAGGGTTACTATGTTAAGTTGTAGGGATGCTTTATGTTTGAGTAATACAGTTGGTAGAATATGTGGGAGGTGCATAGGAATGGTTCTTGAGTTGGTGGGAGGGGAGCTGGGTGTGGGTGAGACATGAGTGGTGGTGTGAGTAGTAGTACAGTGGTAGTGGTTGAGTGGGGGAATGATGGAGCTTTGGTAGGATGTAAGATGCAAGGAGAGTGCATGCAGTGAGCATAGGTAAGGTATGCTTGTACATGTTAGTTGAGGAGGTGTGATAGTAGTGGGAAGATGGAGGAGGTAGTGTTGGGTTAGCGCTGTGGTTGGCTATTGTAAAGATGGGAGGGGTTTGTGAGTGTAATAAAGGTGGGACTACTGAGGGCGGGAGGGAATAGGGGGCAGGGTGGGGAGCGAAGCAGGAAGAGACCCTGTTAGTTGCTCTTATGAGGGGGCTGGAAACAATCAGGTAACAGAGTTAACTGATAAATGAACATATGATAGTGACAAGGGTGGTTGTAGTTTTAAAAATGGTGCCTGCCACAGGTAATATTTATTAACTTTGGGATTGTCTTAAGGTAATAAACAGGGAAAGGGGAGGGGAGAACAAGGGTGTGAACAGGCAGTTCTTTGTACTGCTGCTAATGAGCCAAAGCAAAGACAAGTTTGTGTTTAAGAAACAATCACAATTGACCAAGGACTGCCCTGAAACTGTAAGTCATTTCTTAACAATTTCTCAGGTGGAAAAACAGGATAACTTTGTATCAGTAGGCTGCTGTGGTCTCAGTTTTAATTAACAAATACACAGTATTGATCAGTTATGGATACTATTTGCTAACAGAAGGGAATAAGAGAGAAAGTGGAAGATGTGTGTGTGTGTGTGTGTGTGTGTGTGTGTGTGTGTGTGTGTGTGTGTGTGTGTGTGTGTGTGTATGTGTGTGTGTGTGTGTGGGGGGTGGGTGCGGGGGCTGCTTACAAGCCAAAGCAGAGTGCTCTCCAGGGGAAAATGAATATTGGCTCAAACAGGTAGACACATACTCAAAGTTAACTTTAGCTGTTTGCAGACAGTTCAGAACCGGACTGCGCTTTTCTTATAAGAATGATAAAGGTGGTACCGCAGTTGAATACTTAAGAGTGGTGTTAGGTTCAAAGTTAACTTTAGCTGTTTGCAGACAGTTCAGACCCAGACTGTGCTTTTCTTATAATAATTATAAAGGTGGTACTGCAGTTGAATACTTAATAGTGGTGTTAGGTTCAAAGTTAACTTTAGCTGTCTGCAGACAGTTCATAACCGGACTGTGCTTTTCTTATAAGAATGATAAAGGTGGTACCGCAGTTGAATATTTAAGAGTGGTGTTAGGTTCAAAGTTAACTTTAGCTGTTTGCAGACAGTTCAGATTGGACTGCGCTTTTCTTATAAGAATGATAAAGGTGGTACCCACAGTTGAATACTTAAGAGTGCTGTTAGGTTGGAGAGACACGTAGCTCTTCATGGAGCCTGTAGCAGAGTGGATTGTAGTTTTCAAAGTAGTTATATAAACAGTATTAACAGAAACATGTGGATTATTAGAACAAAACATACATATGTTGTGAAAGATGTTAGTAAAAAAATGCCAATTGTATTAAAGGATGGCAGAAAAGAACCCCCAAAAAACAATTGTCAAAAGGAAGCCATTAAGACACCTAACCTGCATTCAATGAGCAGTACAAAAATACAAAACAGTCAAACTGTTGGGATAAGGCTATTCAAGGGTATTCCTTTGTGCAATTCTATGCTTAAGAATGGGCACAACAACCAATTATTAGGTTTCAGGAGGTTTTGATTCGAACACATTTTGAATAGGGATCTATTATCCCAGCAGTTTGACTGTTTTGTATTTTTGTACTGCTCATTGAATGCAGGTTAGGGGTCTTAATGGCTCCCTTTTGACAATTGTTTTTTGGGGATTCTTTTCTGCCATGCTTTAATACAATTGGCATTTTTTACTAACATCTTTAACAACATATGTATGTTTTGTTTTAATAATCCACGTTTCTGTTAATACTGTTTATATAGGTGTTGGCCTACAACTGTTTTTCAGTTGTTGGACGTTATGACTATTTTGGACACTGATTTCCTCCTTATTTATGAATATCTTGATTGAACTATTGCTACATTCATGGTAAATGTTATGTGTAGTATTAAATGTTCAGTGGTCCACATATTGTTAATATTTGTGCTGGGTGTTGGATATTATGATTATTTTGGATATAGGTTTCCCTTATACTTATGATTATCTAAATTGAACTATTGCTACATTTATGTTAACTGTCTATGTGTAGTTGCTACTATTCAGTGGTCCACTAATTGATAATATCTGGATCTGTTTGTATATTTAGACACATTTATTTTTGTAAGGGTGAACATCAGAGTTACTGAGTTTTTAGGTCTATATCTAAAAATTTCCATAGATTCATAGATTAGTACTAGGCTAACTGCCCTTGTGAGCCATTGTAAGCCTAGCCAGTTATCCTTTGTGAGACTCAAACTCTGCACCTTGTGTTTGTAAGGCAAACACCTTAACCATTAGGCCACCCTCCCAACCCCCGATGGGAGTTCCATCAGGGAGTGCCAAATATTACTATTCAGTATGGATTTTTACAGACTTTTACAAGGTCTAACAGCAGACCGTGATGATCTATTAGCTTTTGGACTTGGGCCTAATAGTAAGGAAGGGAATACTTTGGGGGGTTTGAATCCCAAAGATATTTGTGCCAGTATGTTCTTGAAGTTGACCAAGAGCATGAAATCCTTGAGGACTAACGTCTGGCATTTAAAGTTATTTAAGGCCTATAAGGTCAGAGGGATTTCTCCCCATGGGCTCTGGGTCAGGATAAAACCATGGGTCAGTATGATGGATGACATATTATTGGATTAATGGGCTCAGGCTCAACACCAGGCTTCAATGATGTTTGTGGAAACTCTTACTCCCCTTTATGAAAGGACAATTGACAAATTTTGTGCTGAAGTACAGTCTAGTTATGAGGCGATCAAACAGTTTGAAGGGGAATCTTTTTTCTCCAAATATTTCAATCAGTTAGCCAGGGACTTGATGGTCCTTGAAAAACAACTGATAAACATAAAGCTACACAAGTTTAACAGAGATGTGATGGATTATGAAAGGGGTAAACCCTTTGGTGGTCAACAGAAAAAAAAGATTTGCGGATTCAGATAGGAAGAAATCAGGACCTAACAGGAAAAGACCACGATCAATATTAAAAAAGGGCCATAATGGACCCAGTGGCACCTCAGGGGATGAATCTTCTTCAGCCTCCGACATTGATTTCACCCCTCATATTAATTTTATTTATTTACATTTATTTTACATTTGTTGACCAGGCTAGTCTGGCTGGATACATGTCCCTTTTCAGCAGAGGCCCGAGGAGAAAAGCTCCACTATATACTGGTACATTACATAAAATACATCACTGTAAGATACAAATGATAAGGATATAAAGAACTATTTGAATGTAGGATAGTCACAATACAGAAGCATTTTTACAGAAATGTAAAATTCTTAAAATACTGTGTGGATTCCTATTCCCATATTATTAGCAAAAGCAGGAGTAGTAATATTGAAAAGAGAGAAGGTGGTAACACACACAAAGGTCTATGCAATATAAATAGTATTAATAGTTATGATAAAACATTTGTGCCAGGGCACAAGTTTTAAGAAATAGATTTGCACAGCAGGGAGCAACGTGTAGGTTTAAGTGAGAGGAGAGATGACAGGTTGCAGTAGTGTATCAAGTAAAGAGAAGAGACGTTATAGGAAAAGTAATATCTAAGTGGATACTAGGTGAGCTACAGAGGAGGAGTGAATCCTAGTAGTAGAGCCAAAGTAGAAAAGTAATGGAGAGAAGCTGCAAAGGGAGTCAGGATTAGATCAAGGGCATAGCCAGTTAGATTTGAAATGGTTCCTTAGTTGTTTCTTGAAAACTTTTGATGAGCCTAGGGAGGTCAGTTCTATGGGAAGTTTATTCCAGTATAAGCCAACAACATTTGTAAACAAGGAGTCACCAGCTCTATTGTGTAATTTGAGAGTGGTGACTAGCAGTTTGTTTGCTGAGCGGAGGGAAGTAAGATTCCTGTAAGGGGTGACAAGGTTATTAAGTATTGGTGTATTATTAGGGTAATGGAGAATTTTATAAGTGATAACTAATTGATGGAGGAGAATAAGATTTTGAAGTTCAAGCCAGTCGAGTTTTTTGAGATTAACACAATGATGGGTATGAAATGGGGAACCTGTGGCAAATCTGGCAATGCTATGGTAGGCTGTGACAAGTTTCTGAAGGTTAGATTTTGAAAGGTTGATAAAGGATGGGGAGGCATACAATAATGTAGAGATGAGATGAGTTTGGGCTAGAGGCACCCTGCTAGTTGGTGTAAGAAAGGGCTTGAGTCTATAGAGGGCACCTATCTTTTTATTAACAGCTTTGATGGTTAGGTCAATGTGCCAATCAAAGTTTAGTTGATTATCTATTGTAAAGCCTAGTAGTTTAGTGGAATAATCAGGTGTAATGATAGTGCCATTGTCAGACACAATAGAAAAGGAGAAGGGGGCAGACTTAAGGGTAGGTGAGAAAAGTAATAATTTTTGGGGGGGGGATTGAGGAGGAGACAGATATGTCGGAACCATTTGTCTGCTGCTGTAAAGACTTTTTGGGCGGAAGAATGGAGTTCAGCTGGAGATACAGCAGAACAGATGAGAGTTGAATCATCTGCATACTGAATACATGTGGATGTTGGGAGTGAAATAGATAGGTTATTTATAAATATGGAGAAAAGAAGGGAACCTAGGATGGATCCTTGAGGGACACTGATAGTGACTGGGAGCTGAGAGGATAGATGGCTGGCCCAAAGCACTGCTTGTTTTCTATCTTTCAAGTAAGAGTCAAACCAGTGCAATGCCATAGAGTCAAGTGAGAGAGATTTCAAAGTGTCTAGCAGAAGTTGATGGTTCACCATATCAAAGGCTTTAGAGAGGTCAAGGAATAAAGCAGAGGAGAAAAGGTTGTTATTGCAATTTTTGTTGATATTGTCTGTGAAGGAGAGAAGAGCAGTGGAAGTGCTATGGAAAAGTCTAAAGCCATGTTGGAGTCTGCAAGTAGGCTATTATGTAAGAGATGATTTAAAAGTTGTTGGTGTATACAACGTTCCATAATTTTAGATAGTGGTGATAGAAGGGCTATGGGATGGAAATTAGTAAGTTCATTAGTGTTTCCTCCTTTATGCAGAGGAATGATGTGGGAAACCTTCCAGAGGGAAGGAATAGTAGATTCGGTTATTGTTCTGTTAATTAAGATGGAGACTGGGTATGCTAGTTCTGCTGCTGCTAGTTGCAGATATTCGGCTGGTAGTTGGTCGGCTGATGGAGTGCATGGTTTAAGTTTTGAGAGTAATTTACGTATATAGGTTGTGGAGACTGCACTAAATTTTAGAGTGGGGGTGTTTATTTGAGGAGAGGTCTTTTGAAGGGAAGTGGGGGGAGCCATGGTGTTTGCTAGAGAGGTGACTATTTCAGAGAAGTTGTTGAATGTATTGGCAATTATGTTGGGAGGGTTCTGAGCTAGGTTAGTTGGAGTAGGTGTTTTGGTATTCCCTGGATGGAGCAGTTTATTGATTCCTGACCAGAATTATTTGGGCTTAAGATTTTGATTTTGTTGATATTGAAGATAGTAATTTTTTTATCAAGATAGATGAGTTTTTTTTGTAGTATTTATAAAGTGTTTGAAGTTTTGATGGTCAGTTGGGTTTTTTGTAGCTCTCCATTTTGACCATAGTTTGTTTCTTAATAGCATAGTTTGCTTGGTTTCTTTAGAAAGCCAAGAGGCAGCTTTGGATCCTGTTCTAATTAAGCAAGGGGGGGGGGGCGTGACAGTCAAGAATTTGGAGAAATGTGTTGTTGAAAAGGGTAACTGCTTCATCTAGGGGAGGTGTTTTAGAGCTGACCAGTTGAACTCTTTGAGTTCATTACGGAAAGTAGGAAGATTAAAGTTTTTTTTTGTTACGTATAGTACAATAGCTAGCCTGTTTGAGATTGTTATTTTTTTGTTTAGTGATGTAGGTGAGGAGATGGTCGCTGATATTGTCTGGGAGTGTTCCAGTTCTATACAAGAGGTGATTATTGTTGACTAATATCCAGTCCAGGATGGCTTGTTTATTGGTAGTTTTGTGTATCCTGGTTGGGGAGTTTATGGTTTATTGAAAATTAAAGAGATTGAGGTGATAGGTGGGTTTTGGTGTTGTGCAGGAGTTCCAATCAATATTAAAGTCTCCTAATATTATGGTTTCCTGAGGAAAGTTACAAGAGAGCCAGCTAAGAATGTTTTCAAGTGTATTTAAGTTGTTGCCAGGGGGGATATAGGAGCATATTATATATATGGCTTTGCTTTTATTTATTTGGAATTTGCTACAGAGTATTTCAGCATTGGCAGGGGAGAGAGGCAGGGAGTCGATTGAGGACACCTGCAGTTCAGATTTATAGAGTAAGGCAACTCGCCCCACCCTTTTTGTCTAAACGATCCTGCCTTAAAATGCTATATCCAGGTGGGGTAATTTCATTGTCTTTGGTACCTGGTTTAAGCCAGGTTTCAGTAAGACAGAGGATATCAAATGCGTAGAGGTCAATTAAAGCATGGAGTTGTGTGATTTTGTTGTTAATGCTACGAATGTTTAGGTGCGCTATTGTATGAGAGTTAGAAGAGAAAGGTGAACTCAAGAGGTTAGTAGTTTGTTAGCGAGGGAGTGGTGGAGGGAATTTTCAGGGCCAGGGTTGGGATGAATGTCCCCGTGTAACAGTAGGAGTGTCTGTGGGAGTGGACGTGCTTTTGAGTTTTTAAAGGGTATTAGGTAGAACTTTTTTGTTGTGTGATACCTGTTATGGAGTATTCTGTGATAGTGAGGGGTAAGGAAAGGGCAGGTAGACAGGAGGTTAATATAGGTTTGTTCAGACTGAGGTAGGACAGTGGTAGTGTGTTTAGATATATTAGGAGATCTGCTAAGGGTAAGATACTTGTTGGAAGTAAGGGTATAGTATAAAAGAAGGATGTTAAGGAGTAGTAGTGAGTAAAGTAGTTTAAAAGTGAAGGGCATATTAAGTTTGTTGAGCTTAGCAAGGTTGGAAATTAGTAGTAATTAGGATGGTAGGGGATGGGTGTGGCTGTAGTACAGGAGTGGAGAGTCAGTAGGTGTGAACGAGGCAGGAAAATGTGATTGGAGGTGAGAATGTTGGGGGTGTGGCTGAGCAAGTATAAGGTTAGGGTCACTGGGGGGGTGGGAATTGGGGGTAGGGTAGGGGAGCGGAGTGAGCCCGTAGGGCGAACGGAGCGGGAAGAGCCAAGTGAAGGAGAAAGAGTGGGAAAACAATCAGTAGAGAGAGAGAGCAGAAGGTAAGTTTGCTGAGATGTGTAGTAGGTTGAGAGATTGACAGAGAAGTACAGTTGTAGGTAGGGATATAGAAGAATAACAGTAGGAGAAGATAGTAGGTTGTGAGAGGGATAGAGATGTGTGTTTGCTGAGTGGAAGAAAACTGTGGAAAGGTAGTCCTGAGAGAGATAGTAGGGGAGAGGGCAGTAGAAGAGGAGCAATGGAACTAAGTCTTAAATCTCCCATTGCTAAAAGATGCCGCAGCAATGACCCTTTGGGGTGGCAGATGCAGGGGTGGGAGGAAGCATAGGGCAAGTAAACAACTTACAACAATTGTTGGACCTAATAATACCTCATTAAGTTTGGAAAATAATGTACACAATATTTCCAGTTATGTTCTTTCAGAAAATGAAATAAAGCTACTCAACAGAGGACTAAATTATGTGCATGGCCTTTTTTTAATGAAAACTGATTGGTGAGTGATGTTTTGAATTTCTGTTGACTATTGAATTTAAGACTTTTTTGGGGAAAATTAAAACACCCAAAGATCTACTGATTTTCAGTTCCACAGAAGTAATTTTGTTCCACCTGTGGATAAATATGTGGGCATTTTCAAAGATTGTGTGTTAAAAGATTTACATTTCAACCAATCCCTTATGCCAAACATTAATTACAATCTAAGCAAGTCTGAACAACAAGCAATGCAACAGCTGATAGCCCGACAAGATCTAGTTATATTACCAGCTGAAAAGGGAGGGGCAATAGTAATCATGGATCAGGACAAACATTTGGTGGAGGGAGAGAGGCAGTTGGGGGAGGGACAATTCTATATGGGTATGCCACTAGATCCTACAGTACAGTTCAAGAAAGAAATTGATAATTTTTTGAATTTGGCTTTGGAGGAGGGCATCATTAACAAAAAAAACTGTCTACCATCTAACAGTTTCTGACCCTCAATCTCAATATTTGTATCTCCTTCCCAAAATTCACAAGAATTTGTCCAATCCCCCAGGTAGAATTATAGTCTCTGGATGTGGATCATTGACTGAACCCCTGTTGGCCTATTTGACAAAATATTTACAACCCCTGTTACCCCTTGTTTGTGCTAGAATTCAGGACATGACCAACCTTTTACAAATCATTGATAACATGCAATTAGAGCCTGAACAGCTAATGTGCACTTTGGATGTGCCCTCATTATATACTAGTATTCCACACTGGGCTGGGTTTGAGGCATTGCAATTTTGGTTGGATCAGGCTAATATTTATCCCCCTAGATTCAATACGTTTTTGATATGTTTAACTGAACATGTATTGACCAAAAATGTGATTCACTTTTTTGGTAAATGTTTTTGGCAAGTTAAGGGTATGGCTATGGGGGCATCTTTTGCCCCCTTTATGCAGATTTGTTCATGGGCTATATTGAACATCAGCTTATTTATGATGATTTACATAATCTATTTCTTGGAGAAACTGACATCAGGCAGCATTACTTGGATGATTGCTGGATGGAGTGGAGGGGAAATTTGTTTTTTCTAAAGGAATTTGTTGAATACCTCAACCAGCACAAATGGAGTATACAATTTACTTTGAATTTCAGCAAATAATCCATTACTTTTTTAGATGTGATGATTATTAGGAATACTGATCACACCCTCAAAACAGGTTTTTTGAAAATATCCTTAGTACAATATATTACTACATGCTGGTAGTCATCACCCCCCCACACACATCATCCGCAATATACCCAAGTCGCAATTTTTGAGGAAGCGCTGCATTTGCTCCACACAGGATACTTATGCCCGGTTTGAACAGGATCTGCACAACTGGTTTATCCAGAGGGGATATAAAGACAATAACATCTGTCAGGCTAGGGATCAGGTTAGACAACAATCCAGAGTGGATCTGTTACAGTATAAAAAATCTGATGTTGACAGGGATGAACAACAGCCCATACGATTAGTAACCACCTTTGGCAGGAATTTCCAGATGTTTAAGCATGTTATTAATCAACATTGGGATATCTTAAAGGCCAATGGCAAGCTTAATCATATTCTGTCATCCACTTGTTCATTTTCTTTTCACAGGGGGCCTACATTAGGTTCCCGCTTTAGTCATTATAAACATAAGGTTCCACCCACAATTCAACAGTCTACCATATTTGGAAATAGGGTTAAGGGATGTGTTCCTTGTGGACTTTGTTCTGCATGTCCCCACATATTTAAAACTAAACTATTCACCAGTTCTAACACCCCCAAGGTCTACGACATTTTATGTTTTGGAAATTGCAGCAGTGAATGGATTGTGTATTTGGCGACCTGTTCCTGTTCGGCGTTTTATGTTGGACAAACGTCTAGAGCACTGAGGCTTTGGATTTCCAAACACCTCAGTGAGATCAGGAACAGGAGAGCCACTAATGCTTGGTTTAAGCACACCTCGGCCCACAAGACAGCTAGATTTACATTTACAGTGATTGATATGGTCCAGGGTTCTAATTTTTCTAAAGTTGGTTGGCACACTATACTAAATAATAAGGAATCAGATAGGATTATCATGCTAGGGGGTTTGTTTAAAACTGGTCTGAATGAATTGTCATAATGATATATTCAACAATAAATTTTGTGAATGCTAATGATGTCATGTACTTAAGGATTGGGTATTTTTATTTGAGTTAATGCACTGAGGAAGGCTGATGTCGAAACCGGTTTGCTTGTTGTTTTTCATGCTACTTAAATAAATAGGTTCAAGTTTTTTACTCAATGTGCTGGACCTTTTTTGAGTTTCATTTACTGCCTGGGTTGGTTTGGTCCGTGCACATCTGTACGTGCGGGTGTATGTGTTTGGTCTCTTGGAAGTAGCCAGAAAAGTTATTACAAAACAAAAATGGAGAACAGATTAGATATTTTTGTTCAGGGAATTTTTAAATTTGACCACAATTTTATGTAAAAATGAAAATAGAAGTGATTAACTTAACATCTTCAAATAGTATGCAGATACATAGTTGCTGCGATAGTTCTGAAATGTTGATATAGAAATATCTAAAAAATTCATATGGATGGATTAAAATACTCTAGTGGTATACTATATTTTTGATGTTATGTAATACTGTATAATTCTTTGAATTATCTTCTTTTTATTGTATATATTGTATGTACATTAAATCAATAAAACATTTTTGAACAAATAATAAATCAAATTTCTAGATTTACAATCTACAGTTCTTTGACAGACTGCTCAGCAAAGACAGTGTTTTGCAAATTAAATCCGTACCATCCCCAGTCTACTGATGGGAAAACAAACCTTTCTTTACATTTTACTTTAATTTAGTACCAAGTAACAGGTGGTATTTGAAAATACAAAATAAAAAGTTAAACAAGGGACATAATGTTAACAACAAGGGGCATAGTACTTACAAGGACATAGTCCTGCCAACTCCATCAGAGGTGTATACACGAATCACATCATATGACTCACATATTGTAATACAGACAGATGGTAAAGGTGCCAATCATTTCAATGTCAGTTTCAATATTTACAAGTATTATATTTTTCCATGGTTCTCCATATTATTTGGTTGCACCCCTGACAGTGTACAACTGCTTTACAGTATCCTTTCTTTCACTCTTCATTCATATGTTTTGCCTTCACTTGGTAGCTTAGGGATATCTCATTATTTGTATTTGCCAATGATTGTGCCACAAAATGTCATGTATAAAATGTTGAAAACATAATTAGGAAATAATGCACTAGATTTATATATCTTCATTGTATAGGTAAAGACATTCTTAAATGATTGAATGTTGTACTTATTTTAATTACAATTGATATGTAGTTGCTATTTGACTTAGGAAATCTATTTGCATTTTCTTTATACTAATGTATTAATTTGCCTTATTCCAATATAAACGTATGGTCTTCAAATGTGACTGTATGCGATTCCTTTTTTCTCTTGTTTCAGATAGTCTTCTGCTCAGCTGGGCATTCTCATTGACAAACACATGTAAGTAATTAAGCACATAAATAAGTTGTATATACTGTTAATGGTATCAAGAGTTGATAACATCAAATGAATAATACAAAGAGTACATTGCATGTATATCCTTAAGAAAATGAGAACGTTATAATTTCATACAGAGCAGTTGCATTTTCACAGAAAGAACCATACTGGGCATCATTTTGTTCTTAAATGATAAGTCAACAAATCTATGTATGATATGTAATGCTTGTTATGAGAAATAATTAAGTGTCTTCTGTATCAGAAAGTATGAAATAGTATTGATATTGTATGTATTTTGTTGAACTTTTTAGAAACAATTTATCTGGTAAGGTCTTTGGGGAGATACAGGGAGCAGTTTGCTCAAAAGAAGAGTCAAATACCTCCACATTTCCTTCTGTATAATAACAAGTAGTTTGACAGAAGATAACATATTCAAACAGGTAGATTTCTTTCAACATGGGATAGAATGTGATTAAATGTTCTAAATGCTACACATGCAGTGATATGTATTTTCAAGCAGTTCCCAGTAACACTAGTAGGAATTCATATATTACTGTGTATAACTGATACAGGATTCAAATCATCTCAGAAAATAGTATAAGAATTAGCAAAACAGTAAATAATATGAGAGTGGTGTATTATCATGTAGCAAACCATTGGCAGATGCTGTGAACTATTTTAAAGAATGTTATCAAACCAAGTGCCAAGTTTCCTTTAAGAAACATGCTGTGTGAGTTTTCTTAATTTTGTCAAAAGAACAGGAAGTGATATATCTAAAACATGAAACAGTCAGGTTTTATTTCAGCTTAAATGTGTTGTACTCCAGTCAGAGGTAAACCATTATCTATCTTACACATGAGTTTTGTAGCTACAATGAAACACAAATCATTGCATCTAATGAAAACATTTTAAAATAATGTCATAGTTTTCTCTGCCCACTATGTCGGAAAATATAGGGACTAGTATTATTTTTTGTTTAAACTTGTTGATCCCCTAGATATATATATATATATATATATATATATATATATATATATATTTTTTTTTTTAATTATTATTATTTCTTCGTATAAGTGTTTCCATAATTTGCTTGCCCTGCACATTTACAAGGTACACACAGCTTTGGTTTCTGCTGTCTCACAGTGGCACAGTTTACACTTTGGTTAGGTACTATAAATGTATCCCACATTTAGTGACATGTTCATGTACAGTATATAGCTAAAGTTTCCCTGCAATGGAAGCTGTGATACACTGAATTATAAAATGTCATAATTTTAAACATCTAAGATACTTGCAGTGGACTGTTTTTTCTCTCTCATGTTTTTCATCTTTCCAAACAACGTCTCCTACACCATCTTACCATCATACCATGGTGAAGTATTAACCATACACTCACTACTACCATGATTTGTTTACATGTTATGCTACAGTTTCTTTGAAGAAATTAAGGTGTGTGATGAAAGAGCTATTTTTTTTCAGTAGCAGAAAACATGAGATTAGACTTAATTTTCATGCTGTAATCCTCCAATTGTTAATTTAGTTTAGATTTAATGTGACAAAAGTTACTTGGAAGAATCTGAAAATGCAATAAACTATAATAGAGGTCTACGATGAATTACTGTACAACCACATAAAATAACTCAGTCAAAGCTGCAACCAGAAGAAAAATAATTATAAACATTTTTTCCAGAAAGGCAAACATCCACCCCCCCCCCCGAAGCCCTTATATGGGGCATTATGTCCCTGTTTTCTCTTTACATAATACACTAACTCCATGACTGTGCACCATGTGAAAAATTGAAAAGTCCATAAACTTGGAACCACTATGAGGACACTAATACAAATTGTGTCTGCAGTGGTTTTCAGAAAGGAACATCAGTCCGTTACTGGAAAATTGCGGCCACACTTGATTTGTTATTGCACCCAATTCATACTTGACCAATGGTATGGAAACAGTAAAGTATGGAACACCATACAGCATCAGAAATTAAAATGCTGAGCCTTTTGAATATGCATTCACTCACTCAAAATTCCTAAATCTAAAATTGACAAAAGAAACGGCATGGTGCTTGATAAGATTAAGTTTTAGAGTTAATATACAGCAAAAATGTAATCTTAAACTATAGTACATAATGATAAAATGGTGCAATCTAGGAAATTAATTAGTCAAAGTCTGCAGTTTATGTGTATAAAAAGACTTCTCTCTAAGGCATTAAGTTTTCAATTGCAACTGTGATAAATCCCTTCATAGAAAACCTCCAGTAAAGTTTAAGAAACAACTTGCGACAACAAATTTATACAAATTCATATATTTGATCCTGGCATCATAAATTTTATTGAGCATAATGGCACATCAGTTAATATTGTTACCTTAAACCACTTTCTTCTGTATTTCATTTTTCACCTAGAGTGCATTATTTGCTGGTCTGCATACCCTACGTATGTATTTTTCAACATCCTCATACATTCCAAAGGCATTGGTGAACTGTTGCTCATGTTAATTGCCCATAGCTGTGTATGCCATGTTTGAGTGAGTGTACCAGTCTGTCTTGCAAAAGACTGAATTAATTTTTCTTCTTGGCATTCACTGAGTGCCAGGATATGCTCCAGGTATCCCACAAACCTGAACTGGATTTAGTAATTTATAGGAAAAATCAATGTATGAACGACAGTTGAGCTCTCAAAATGAAATATATGTTCATCTGAAGGTTATAAAAAGGTGAGTAAATACATTACAAAGGAGCACAAGCATACAGAAAGCACATATAATGTCCTTCAAGCAGGAAACTGTTAAAAGTAGCTGTAGCAAAATTACATTTATAAAACTCAACAGAATATAAGTGAGTTGTGCATGTGACCTTTTACTGAAAAACATCAATGTTTTAATTGAAGTTACAGACTCTTGTTACCTTGAGATCAAATAAAAAAGTCTTTGTATATACATGGCCTTGATTGGGATGAACAATCCAACCTTTTTTTTTATTTGCATTAGTCATGTTAACACAAGAAAGAGGCAACATAATGTCAGGCAGATCGTAAAAAGCAATGAGCTTCCATTCATTAATTGCTGCATGACCACAATCTTGTCAGCATGGTATAGTTATTAAATTATAAACAATGCCTAATGCAATATGCTTCTTTTCGATATAAACAGGAAAAATAAGAAAAGCAAGATTTGTTTAAGGTATAAACGATTGCAGATTTAAAATAAACAAACAAAAAATAAGCATTCCATAAAACACTTATTTTTGTGTCAAAAATAGTCTTTAAAAGGTGAATTTACAAAATAAATCTGTGTTTGCTTGTGTGTGCGTGTGTGTGTGTGTGTGTGTGTGTTTGTGTGTGTGTGTGTGTGTGTGTGTGTGTGTGTGTGTGTGTGTGTGTGTGTGTGTGTGTGTGTGTGTGCATCTTTGATTCATTAGTCATACAATGTATTAGGATTTTATAGGTTAGTGCTAGGCTACTGGGCCATGTTAAGCCTAACCAAATTTCCCAACCTGATGATAAGAATAAAACCATGTACTTTGTGTCAGTGAGGTAAACACCTTAACCACTATTTGATGAAAATATCATATTCCCCTTTAAATACTAGGTATCATTCAACTACATTGGTATTTGGTGGGTAGAACTGTATGAAAGATGATGTGCTTAATTGAGTTTGAGCCAAATTACCTAGCAACTTGCTGTCCCTGTTATTGTTCAATGTTCTGAACATAACATGTACTGGGCGTCTGCATTCAGATTATTAATACAAATTAACAATTTCTCCAACTGTAAGATTTATTAGCTGAAATGACCATGATAAGTTTCAATCAGTTAGTTTATTATGAAGGATGATAAAAAAGTAGGGAGCTATTAATTTTCCAAAGCACTTAAATAGTACAAATACAAGCTTTTTATTTTAGAAATGCTACTTTAGTTTTTTTAGCATTGCCACTGAAAGAAGAAAGGTAAATAAGAAGTATAAGAAGTGCTTCACTACCTTCTTTCATGATCATATTTTATCAGTTTATAACATGCTAAGGTAGAGTGGGTATAAAGGAAGCTGCTCCATTGAAAAATGGATCAAGTGGTCTACAGTTTGCCTTACAGTCCTTGATGAGTTGCTGATGTGTGATATAAGCTGTATGTGGCTTCCCTACTACTTACTGAATGTAAAGCCAACAAGGTTTATATCAGTCATGTTCAGCTCCTCAGTGATGAACTTCCTCAGCCATGCTATATATATATATATATATATATATATATATATATATATATATATATATATATATATACAGGTCTACTTTACATATTCAAACATCCAAATGTTCAACTTTCATATGGCTGAGACCATATGATCGAACATTTGAATGTTCAAAAATGTGAAAAAAAAAATTAAAAAAATAAAAAATAAACAGTGCTAGCAGGGGGGCAAGCCCCCCTGCACCCCCTGCTATTTAAATATACCAACTCTGAGACTGCACTACATTGCGGTAAAGGGAAATCTTCTCATTCCACGCTCTATGAAGATCCCCATTCAGACCATTTAAACTTTTAAAAGTTCGATCATATGGTCTTGGCCATATGTAGGGCGAGCTTTTAAACATCCGACCATCTGAAGGGGGCCCATGGGGGTGGGTAAATATCTCATTGTTAAAGTTTTATCTATTTTTTTTTTTTTTTTTTGCGGAGCTGGTTGTAACTCAGTGAAACAAAACAGAAACAAGGAAATCTAATCTTTCAGATATCAGATTCCTTACTAAATTGTTTTTTGGAAGTGAGAATATCTACACTCATGGAAATTTAACACTTTACAGTCATTCCATTACACAGTCTATGGTCTATAAGGTCTACTGTCCCGCTTAGGGCATCAGGATAGGAAAAATGTACTCTAGAGTTCTACATGATCTGCAAATAGCACAGATCTCCAGAAATTCCTAATCATTATAGATTACTAGGAAACAATTAATAGTCAAACTGCCAAAAAGCCAAGGAGACTGGAAAACTGCACCTGCAGCAGTTCCCAGAATGTTTACAATCTACACCAAATTCCTTATATTTGTTATAATAAATAAAAGTTTTAATAAATTACAGAAAATATTAACTTATTTATATTTAACTGTATGCAAAAAGTAACATTTAAAACAGTTTATCTATGATAGGACAGGTAATATAACTTGTTTTCAAGAGGCTTTTATGCATTAAGTTTCACTTATCTCGGCTATGTACAGGATTTCTTAATTGCATGAATTACAAGTTAAAAAAGACAATCTGAGAACTTTTCAGTGACAGAGAAAATGAAATAATTGTTACAAATAGTCAAAAGTTCCCAGTCACCTTTACAAGATTTGCAGTTTCATAAACCCTTGTTGCACTCAAAGATGATCACTGTATCACGTTACAAAAATCCACACCACTGCTAGGACCACTCTTTTACTCAACTGGTTGACATTCAGACTAATTTGCTTCTCATACTACCTACCACTAACACAATCAGGTCAATACAGCCAGACCAACTATTCTCTAACTCTTCTACAGGTAAAACCATCTGTTTGTCAAGACCCCATTTCAACAAGGCAATAGGTAAAAAGTCCTTTATGAAATTTGCACCTGCCTCATGGAACTCATTACATCACAATATCTGAAAACAACCACAATTAAATATGTTCAAAAACAGCTACTTCAATGTCTCAGTAATATATACAAGTGTCAATAGGTAAATCAGGCCTATGGTGACTAGCTCATATATACATTAGCACAGTTGTTTGATGTACATGTTGTACATATGTAAATACTGCATTCTATTACTCTTTAATATCTTCCAGCACTTCTTTCTATAAAATTATATGTTCTTAAACTGTAAACTATCATTTTCATCAGTATTTTATAGCATCTTCCATTTCATTTCATTGATGCTCTGTAAACAGAATGATGTTTGTTCAGAGAAAATTTTTCTAAAAGAATACCACCTGCTAGGGAAACTAAGTTACTCAGAGCAATGTAAATAATGATCTATTCACTTTTTGTGGAAAGGTCATCACTGCATATAAAATACTCAAGGATGATATATTACATTCCTTATTCAAATTATTCAGTCTTCATCTATCATCTAATTTCCACATTCATAAATAGGTCTGCAGTATTCAAAATTTCCAAATGGGCTACAAGCAAACTCCGATTTGTATATCAAGTTATTCGACCAATGTGGACTTGAACTTTTGGCAGTTCTCACTAAACATAATGATATTGAAATACAAAAGTTATCTGAGGAAATAAAAAATTTGGAATCTAGTATTCACGAGGATTTGTTCAATAGTAATGCTTATGCGGCAGTATTTAAAGGAGTGGAAAAGAAGACTAACAATAAATTGGACTATAAGCACAGGAAACTGAGATGTGATTTGACTGAGGTGATGGCATATCCAAATCTAAAATCTGGGTGGATTGGTGGAGCTGTTTCTGATGATGATTTGCTGTGCAGCTCTGCTGGATGGGCCAATGAAAATATCCCTTTATAGAATGGTCCGCACAAGTCGGCAAGAATTCACATTCAGCAGCAGAGTGAGCAATGAGCAGTTTAGAGAGGAATTTCAAATGGGAACAACGTGAAGGTTGGGCATCAAGAACAGGAGAAAAACTCAGCAGAAAAAGAGTGGGAACAAACAATGAATGACTTAGAGAATGATGAAGCTGGAATTTTAAATGAGGACAATTGGTCTGAGTTTGGTCCGTTTGAAGATTGTATTCAGCCAATGACTACATATCATGAGCAAGGTACTGTGTTCATTAAATAAAATGGGTTTAAAATTTAGTTTCTGTCATTTAGAAATTATACTTATTTCAGTTTATTAGAGAGAGATTTAACATTTTCCCCTCAGTGAGTATTGATACAGCAGAATAAATTATTGAACTTAAATTGTTTTTAGAGAAATTATCTTTCTCTCAGTTTTTAGAAACAAGTTTCATGCACCTCCAAATGACTCTGGGTTATATAGAAAAGGTATGTTTCATCCTCCATTGCATAAAACATTGCAAATGTTCGAACATTTAAGTAAAATAGGAGTCAGGAATATCTTGAAGAACAAATGGATTGGAAAGATGGATAATCTGATGAGGGAGGAGCAACAATTACTGAAATCATTAAGTCTTGAAAATGTTTGCATTATAAAACTAGACAAAAGTGGAGGGATAGTTATAATGAATAATATTGACTACTTTAATAGAGTGTACGATCTGTTAATGAATGATGCTATTTATATTTCCTACTTCAGTGAGACAAATATTGCTTATAGGAGCATTGATTTCTATTTGAATGATCTTTTACTGCAGAAAATTATTATTAATGTGTGAATATGAATTTCTAGTGGTTGAAAACCCTCATGTTCCAATAATCTTCAGTGTTCCAAAAATATTATGGACCCCCATTCCTTCCTATAGTGCAAATGCACGTGCACTTAGTGAAAGATTCTTGACATTTTTGATATCATTAACTCATGATCTTTTTATGGAAAATGTATTATTTGTGACCATGGATGTGCTCCATTTATTTTCAATAATCCCGCACCAAACAGGACTTGAGTGGTGTAGGGAGGTGTTGGAATATAATTTTTTTTTAGACATCCTAACCACTGAGGTGATTATACAGATGATAGAAATAGTCTTATACAGTAATTTTATTTGGTTTGAAGGGGAATAGTTTTTACAGAAATCAGGAGTGGCAATGAGGGTGGGATATGCCCCGATATTTGCCAATATTGTTATGTATTTTTGGAAGAGGCAGTTTATATTTTGATCTGAGTTTATGACTTCTAATTTAAAATATTTCAGATTGTTGTATGATATTTTCATTCTATGGGTCAGGAAAGTAGAGCAGTTGAATCATTTTTTTGCCTATGAAAATACTATCACGCCATGTTTAAAAATTACTTTTAATTATTCACTGGAAGGGATCACCTTCCTTGATGTGCAAATTGCAAAGGATTTAGAGAATAAGCAATTTGTGTCCAACATTTTTAGGAAGAAAACTTTTGCAATAAGTCTTTATATTTTGATAGTTCTCAGCCCCTACACTAAAAGAAGAGGTTGGTAAAGGACCAAATGGTCCGAGTGGCCAGGATGACATCTAAAGAGGAACTATTTTTGCAAGAAATTAAGTGTTTGGTGAATTTATTCGCTGAGCAAGGGTACCCTGAATCATTTATTTTGCCTATTCTAGATGAAGTAGTATGGAAGAGACTGAATGATGAATATCTACCATTATTGGGGAGTTCAGAGAATATTACTTTAAACTTGTCAAACAAGAAGGATGAGGAGTATGTAATGACATTTATGAAGGACACAAAAGAACTAATAAAAGTAGACAGGGAGAACTGGCCTATACTAACTATTTAGAATGAATATAGAGGAAGAGTGGATACAAACCCTAAATTTATTTTTCAAAGGAAAAAAATATTAAAGTATTTTTGGAATGGGGGATGCTTAAGGAAATGGGTGATTATGGGCAGAGGAAACATGATACCTACATATATGGTAGATGCCCTCAATGCCCATATATTTTGAATGGTGAATCATTTTATGCACAAAATGTAAACTTCATAGTGGAGAGTAAAGGTTATTTCAATTGTAACACAATTGGGGTGGTCTATTTGGCAGTGCTTCAGACCTGCTGATGTTACTATGTGGGAAAGACAGCCAGGGCTTTAAGAAAACAGATTTATGAGCACTTGCAGGTCATTAAAAAGATGTGAATAGTCCTTTACTGAAACAATGTAAAACTTGTTTAAACTTAATAGGTTCAAATTTATAGTTTTGGAAAAGATTAAGAGGGACCCAAGGGGTGGATTATTGTAGTACACAGTAGAGGAAAATAATTAAATGCTATGAAGTTTTCAAGATTGAATGACATGATGCCACTTAAAAATGTGCTTAAAATTATTAATTATAAGCTATAATTGGAAGGTATTAGCAAATAAAGTGTAAGATAAATGACTGGATAATTTTTAATTAAATAATATGGTTTCTAATTAAAATCATGAATTTGGATTGGTGAATGGCAAATTGGGAAGAGTATTTAAGTGCACAATGTTGTACAGTATTTTATATTCTGAAGAACTCCAATAAAGATGAAGGCACTTACCATTAAAGGAATCTAATGAACTGGTGGTCACCCTGTTGGTCTTTTGTGACTTTTACTGGTTTTGGTTCTTGTATTTGAATCACACATAGGTTCTACACAGAGGGAGAAGCTCAATCTTTTGTTACAGAGATTGTGCACCATGCAAACTGAAGCAACAGACACTAACAATGAATTTAAACATTCCACCAAAAATGGACTGACAGGCAAACTTCTGTAGGGCCAGAGAGGAGGTAGAATTATGAGGGTGATGGAGAACATCTGACATATGAAAAAGGAATAGAATAGAAGTGAACAAATACATAAAGAGCTATGTTGATAATATAGGTGGGGCAGACAAGACGGGGAATGTCAGACTAGAGAAATGGAGAAAAGAACATGGAAAATAGAGGAAATATAACGGGGAGTGCACAAAAAAGATACTGCAAGAAGTACAAAAAAATGTTCAAAGCAGAAATCCAGCAGAATTAAGTCTGATACCAATCAAAGCAAAAGCAGGGATAGAGATATAAGGAGCAGATAAACCATTCAAGAGGAGACATTACAATTGAAGCATCAGGGAATTCAGTGAACCAGTGTTGGACCACATAGGGTCTAACAGGCTAAACTGGTCAAATGAGGTGGGAGGAGAGCAAAATGGAGGAGTGGCAGAAAAACCTGGACTAGAGTAAGAGTCCAAGATGAGGGGAAGCCATCAAGAGCTGTCATTCAGGGAGAGATGAGAGAAGAAATGAGACGTAAAGATGAAAACAGACTTAGGAACATATAAGAAGGACAGTGGAAGGCTATATGGAAAAAAAGACACCCTAAAAAAGAAGGCGTACAAGTTTACCAGAAACTGCTCAATTCAATCCAGTAGACTACACATGGTACTTGGGAGACTGAGGAAACTCTAAAAATGTTGACAGACATAAAAATACAAGCGGGATACATATTGGACCATGAAGATGTAGGAATGACAATAAGGACAGAGAGAGAGAATAATGTGAGAGTTTGGGATGGATATGGGTAGGTTACAAATTGAATGATCAGGAAAGAAACAACAATTATAAAAACTGATGGAAGAGACTATGAAAGAGAACTATAGACAAGACAGTATTGGTGAATCACAGGTGGGATGGAATCAAAGCAACAGTTAGGAGAACAGTTATAAGAGAAGCTGTATGGAAAAGGAGGCAAGATGTGGAAGAGACAGCAAAACTTGAAGAAGAACTGAGCAGGATGCAAAGCGAAATATAGAAAAATAATAGACAGAAAAACACTGAGAACAGTTGAAACAGTACTGAAAGGTGAACTAAAAAGGAAAAGGTAACAGCAGCAGTAGAAGCAGAGCAATGGTACTGACAGGGGTACTGGTGGGTAACTGGGGAGGAACTGGGGAAACATCTACCAAGAATGTATGAAAAATGAAAGGTGAGTGAGAGAGAGAGAGAGAGAGAGAGAGAAAGAGAGAGAGAGACAGAGAGACAGATAGCAAGGATTATGAAAACAGAGAGGTACAGAAAGTGAGGGGGGTAAGGGAGGAGGACAACCACTTTAGAGAAGCCTTTAGGGAATATTATCAACAAATATACAAGGAACAGAAGAAAAAAAAAGTTCATTGGAGGTCGCAGGCACTATAGAGGGTTCCAGACAGAAGGAATACAAAGGAAAAAACTAAATTCAAAAGTCATGATGAAGAATATCAAAGGGGCAGTGATGGCAATGAAATACAGAAAAGTAGCGGGCCCAGATGGATATCTGGTAGAGTTCTACAAATGTGGTGAAGAGGGAATATGGCCAGTTATGAAGGAGCAGGAGTATAAAAGGATAACTGAAACAGGGGAAATGAAAGACACAATAAAGAGTCAAGGTGGCAGTGATCTCAAATGGGGTTAGAGACAGGTTGGAACTATGGTATTACACAACAATCTCCTTAAACACAGACATTAAAGTGATGGCAAAACTGTTGACAATGAGGCTGGATGAGAGTTTGCTGAGAATAATACAAGAATGGCAGAATGGCTTTGTGAAAGGAAGAAGTACAAAAATTAATTGGTGGGCCCAGGGTGAGTTTAAGGACAGGGGCAGCAACCTGGGGATCACAGGCATGGATGGCATTCTTGACCTACAAAGGGCCTTTGGCACAGTCAGGTGGGAATTCCTGTCGGAGAGACTAGAGAAAAGACAAATGGGGAAAATCTATTGTACAGGAAAAGTCAGTTTACAGTAAGCTAGAAATATAGATAATGGTAAATGGAGGAGTTTCCAAGACACTAAAAGTAGGAAGTGTGACCAGGCATCAGTGGCATCTCACCCCTTCCCCCACAAATAAAGAGAAGAACAGGAGTACAGTCTGGGCTTCAAATGAATACAGATGACTGTTTCCTTGTGCTGGAGATCATTCAGATGACCACAGAGGAAATAATGCCAGTTTCTGAACATTTTGAATGAGTCTCAAGACTTAGATGCCACCAGAAAAAGACAGATCAGGGTTAGAGAGGGAAAGGGAAGGGTGGAGTGAGATACATTCATTAGAAGGAATTCTACAATTATCTGGGAGTATGTATAGGACAAAAATTAAGTGATATAATTCAAAATAATTTGGAGAAGGGGAGTTAGAATATACTTGAAAGGGTGGATAAAGAAATTGAAAGGGAGAAAGGTCTCAAAAACAAGACTTCCACATGTACCCATGCAACCATGCAGGCCTTAGTTTATAACCCATTTTGGGTGGATAGAGAGTAAGGGGGAGACCAAAAGGCAAGAGAAGACAGGAAAAATGGCATGGTGACGAAAATATAAAATGATGAATAAGGAGGCAGTGAAAAGAAGGGGCAACATGATATGGCAAGACGGGAAAGAAAGAGACATCTGGGAAGAAGGGAGATGAGGCATTTTCATAGGGAAAAAATCAAGTGGAAGAAGGGAAGGAAAAGATCATAAGAATAAAACAGGAGTTAACAAAGGAAGGGGCAGGAAGACAAACAATATTCAAATGCACAGTGATTAATGTAGCCATACAGATCAACACAAAATAAATGGTGGACGTACACCAGACTGAGAGAAAATGGCCAGAAAAGAGGAAGGAGAAAGGAAAACCTAGGAAAAGAAAAGAAGAGAAAGAAGAATTGGAAAAAAAGGGAAATGAGAGCTATGTATATAAATGGGAAAACAGGAAGAAAGGAACAAACAGAATAATTTAGGAACACCTAAGGAGAAAAGTGGAGGAATCCACAAAAGAAGGAGGAAAGGAAAAGATGGGATAAGGAAGAAGGGTATACAAACAGGGGAGATGAATGGGAAAAGGTCCTCAGAATAACATCAGTGATATAGACAGTACATGGTGTGGGAGATCAGGTATGAAGCTGTCTGCAGAGTTGGTATCTCACACCTAAAAGTTTACGTAAGGAGGGAAGGAAAACTCAAAATACTGTCAAAACTGAGGTTATACTAGAGAAAAGTTTGTAATCTTTTCCCACTGTTGTGCGACCTTAGAGTTGCAATATATAATTAGAAAGGGTATGGGGGTGCAGAGGAGCTTGCTCCTGTGAAACATTGATTTTGAATGTGATTAATTTTTAATATTTTGTGTTTAGATCTTTTTCAGTTTAGATTTTTGTATGTTTAGATACGTTTGTGTCCATATTTGCACTGCTGATCTTACACTGTTTTAAATTATTTTAGGTAATCCTAGCTACAGCACTGCAAAGTTTCTGCATAGTGAACCCTAACTCTTTCAAAATGGGTTTATAAAGTAGACTTCCCCCACTAATAATTGCAGCTGCTATCTCATCTGTAAGTTGAACTTTGTATTGAAGGTTGATGAGCATGTTTTTAAGAACACATCCATGTAATGGAAAGTGTTTAGTAAAGAAACATGAAAACTTAAAAAAATGTGTAGTCTATTCCAAGTATTCAGAGCAACATGCCAATTCACTGATAGTACCTGAAGATAACATGAACATGCTATCTAAATATCTAAGATACAATACAATCATGGCTTTAAATCAACAATTAAAATATGTTCCTGTTCCTAATGTGTAAGTAATAGGTTGGCATAAATGCATGCCCCTGCTACACCCATATTTACACCAGTGTTTTGCTGAAAATATTCACCTTCAGAAAAGATGAAATTGGGATTCTGGCTGGAATGTTGACGAGTTAGCAGCAGTTTCTCTGAGCTCTGCTATTTTATTTATTTTCTGACAGGAAATTATATTTCTAAGTTATCGTACTTGAAGTTTTTGATTAAATACCAATATTTTGAATTATTCTGGAAGAAAACAACAACAAATTTCTTATTTCAACAATATTTTTCCTGTCAAATACCTGTTCAGAAGATTTCTCACTGGGAAACAGAATGAGTCACACAAAACAAAATTCACAGGAATATCTTATAAGAAAAGACTTTCAGACTGTTTTATCTAATATTCAAGAGTTTTCATTAAAAATAGACAGCAAAATAGATAAGTTCAAATAAAAATGTTCCAAGCAAATGGAACAGATTCAGGAAACAATCAACAGAAGGCACAGATGTCAGGTATGGAAGTATTACTGAATGATATAGAAGGGAGACTAACAGAAGAAGAAAACAATACAGAATTCCTTCTGAGGCAAAACACCAGTAGAAAAAATAGACGACCTGGAAAACAGGTCCAGGAGGAACAATATCCGCATATTTGGTTTACCTGAGAATATAGAAATTGGAAATATGACAACTTTTTTTAGCAACTTGGCTATCCAAGGCTCTTGATTTATCAGAAGAAATATCCTATGGAATTGAAATACAACTAAAAGTAATCCACCATCAAGATCAACAATTGTAAAATTCTTTTCATCATAGGACAAGGAACTCATTTTAAAAACTTCCTGGACAAAATCTTCCATTAAATTGGAGAACAAAACAATAAGATTTGACAATGATTATTCTATTACTATCATGGCTAAGAGAAAAAATTGTCCTTCCAGTGATTAATGAACCAAAGAAGAAACAAATCAAAGTACATTTACTATTCCCAGCCAGACTTTAAGGTATTAAGGGAAGGATGACATGTAAATTTTTGATGAACTAAACAAAGCTATAACTTTCCTAAAGACCAAAAGACATAATTGACCAAGTAGAAGATATGGAATGGAATAATGTCTCTCTGAAAAGACAGGAAGAAGGAAATAACTGGAAAACAACTGGAAGTAAGAAAAATGTAAAAGAAAATGACTTCTCTAAATATCTTAACAATTTGTCTTTTTAAATTGCAAACTGATTATTTTTAGTTAGGAAATAATTCAGACTAACACATTTATGCTTTAAAGAGAGATCTGGATGCATCTTAAAACAAGGTAAACATTATTAAACTTTTTATTTTTATACTCATACTAGTATATAACCTTAAACCAATATTTACAATATGTTTTAACCACAAGGTTATTTAATAAGGCATATTAGTATATAGTGAATATACTTATATGTGTGTGTGTGTGTGTGTGTGTGTGTGTGTGTGTGTGTGTGTGTGTGTGTGTATGTATATATATATATATATATATATATATATATATATATATATATATATATGTATATCTATATGTATATCTATATATATGGGTCTACTGTATAAGTTCGAAAATACACTTCTTCAAACTCACACAGTAGACCCTGGGTTATGTGAAAGTGCACTTAATCGAAAGTGCACTTTCGTGAAACCCGCTTCAGTGAACGGGCTACTACTGATGTGTAGTGCAGTAGTTACGGACTTTAGGGTTAGGGCACGGGTCATGGTAAGGGGATAGCTAGTAGGGCTATCCCCTTACCATGACCCACTCCCTAACCCTAAGGTCTGTGACTACCGTACCACAGTGGAGGATAGCCTGTCCTCCACTGTGGTGCGGTAGTCATGGACCTTAGGGTTAGGGCACGAGTCATGATAAGGGGATAGCTAGTAGGGCTATCCCCTTACCATGACCCATGCCCTAACCCTAAGGTCAGACCACAGTGGAGGACATAGCACATTTTCCTGCTGTCCTCCACTGTGGTGCGATCCGTTCATAGAAGCTGAGTTTGCGAAAGTGCACTTTCAAATAAGTGCACTTTTGGGTAACTGAGCAGTCTACTGCTCTTTTTCGAATACATGGTATTCAGTGAAAAGCAGTAGACCCATATATATATATATATATATATATATATATATATATATATATATATATATATATCTAAGGAAAAAGGGAAAGGAAGGATAATTGGCTTTAACAAATAAAAACAAAACATAATTTTTTCTTTCCCGATTACATTTATAAGTATATAGGAAAAATAAGGTGTGTGTGTGGGGGAAGGGGGGGGGGAGAAAAAGAACAAAAAGCAGGAGAGAGAGATAATTTATTGTTAAGAGATATACATGTATTCTTTCTTCGATTGCACTTTACAGATTTCACAAGCGTGATATAACTGAGTTTAATACAATGGTGACAGTTTTTTAAGAAATGAGTCTACTAGAAATATATGCTTTTTAAATTGCTGACAGTATGTTTTGGTGGTTGAGATGAACATTGGAGCTGCATGTGAGAGGATCTGCTTGTCTGTTAATACATAACTATATTAACATATAACTAGAAAAACTTGTTGAACCATTTGATTAAATTTAAGCAAATGTGAAGAAAGGGGAGCAAGAAACACCTTTATAGTGGTTCTTAGTTATAGTCAGTCAACTAGAATATATTAAAACAACCATAATATGAAGGTGTTT